>NC_086452.1:283455219-283550219 GCF_028390025.1 Pseudophryne corroboree | reverse complement strand
TCCTCCACTGGGTTCCCCCCGAATATCACGAGTACAGTAATTACAGTAAGATATGAATATTGTATTCCTGTGCATATCTATGCGCAGGATCATGCTATAATCTTCAAACTGCGATCGGAATTTAGCCCTTGATATACTGCACATCTGGATACCAAACACTATATACTAACCTAATTCTGTCCCCTCACATCCTGTAAAGCTGGATATCTCTATTGTTCTATTTCTGAAGTATATGTAACTTGCTGGTGTGGTGTGTTGTAGACTATGTGTTAATTATGCACTATGTGGATAAAATGTCAGATATGTCTTTGTGGATTTTCTATGCAAATGCGTATGCTACTGTATTTATGCATAACACGCGCTAATACACAGGGTATGCGCACGCACAGCAGAACAAGCACACGCCCGGAGGCCACTCTGTGTGGTGTTTGCACATGTTGGATGTGGGTATAATATTTTCGAAACCATAACTGCCACAAATTACTAATAACACTGAAAATATTTCATATACACTATGTACAACATTTTGGGTAGGCACCTTTGAACAGGAGGAAGAGTTGTAGGTGGGAAATATATGGCCTAGTGGAATAGGAAAAAGCGTGTATGTATGAGTAAATGTTTGAGGGGGTGTATCATCATGATGTATAAGTTCTAAGAAAGCATCAAGGTTTTGCGAAGTATACATTTAATCCTTCTCATTCCGTAATAAGGGTCTCTACATGGGCAAACAAACATTACCAAGCTCTTTCTAGGCAAGGGCCATTAGTCCTCACCTTGTTCGGCTTCCTATAATAATAAATGGGGAGCACATTTATCTGATGATACATGTGGGGAGATGTATGTGTATGCCATTATGTGTGGATAAAGTTTATCGACTGTGTGTTATTAACTGAAGTTTGCAGAGATGAGGGTAAGACATATAAAGATACATTCACATAAATTAGGGTACACTGATGTAATTTCCGGTTGAAGATCTCTGGGTAGAGAGGAAAACAAAAAGATGGTGAAAGAAACAGGCCATGAAATTCATTTACATTCCTTATCACAACACTGTTTCTATGGTTGGGTCATATATCAAATCTGCTGCTGTTACAATGCCCTTGCTCCTTAGACCCATCAAATTTGTCTTATGTTTTCGCCGCGTCTAAATTCGAACAAATCTGAATATAAAAAAAAAAAGATTTAAAATCTTCTGTGCGCAAGAAGCAGCCTGTCAATGGTAAGCTCCTGGAGGTATCCTTCACCCCTCACCAACAGTGCAAATATCAATAACAAAAAATGGAGAAAACCACTTAACCAGCGCTTCTGTTTGTTCAACAATTCACTTAATTCTTATCAGATCATCTCCGTCATTTGTATATGTAACAAAGAATGGGAGAAAAAAATATAGTGTAATACAGTTTTCAATATACAAACAACAAATGAATAAAAAATGTGAATCCTCATGATCTTAACATAAAAGGCATAATAATGACAAGGTAGGCTTCCCAGTCAGTGTATGCAATGGGGAATTACCAAATTTGGTGGAACTGTGGCTTAGACAGTTAAAACAGCTCATAAGGTATGGTGGGAATCCCGGAAACACCACTCACGACCGTCCTGGCTATCTATTGATCGATGATCTCCGTTGGGTCTTTGGTACTTTTCGTAATATAAGTACAGCACTTCACACCATATTGAGTTGTCAGAGTAACGCAATACCCACCTGTTACGTCCGTGACATAATTTAAGACCATCCTGTGTTGGACTAGTTCCTTCTTGTAGGCCTGTAATTCCCTACCCGTATACATGAAGGTGTCATCATACATCTCAGTGATATTATCTATCAAGTTCGCTAGCGCATGGATGTACCTATAATTTATAATTTCTCTGGCAGTATGGGTGATATATAATGCGAGAAGAATCTGAATCCTGGTGGATTCATGGATCAAATCAGAGGCTGCAGGCTCTGTCCTATCTATGAGGTGTCTTTTGACAATGTGTTCATAATGTGTATGAGTATAAGGAGTCTGAGCATTGGGTTGAATAACTTTCATTTTGTCATGTGCAATGGTCATGACTTCTGGTAGTACTCTGCCTATGTAACACATTCCTTCGGAGCTCGGAGTAAGCCACTTGTATGCCTTCCTTCCACATATGAAATATGCATCATCTGGGAGAACATAGGGGACAGAATGCATTAATACCATGTCACACATAATCCTTATAAAGAAACCTGTCCCCAGTTCTTTCATCTGCTTGATACAAGTATCTGGCTGGATGATATGAGCACAATATCCCTGTGTCACTTTTCCAGCCCACATGGTTTTGATCCCACGTGTATACCTGTATCGGAAATACTTCCCACTTGTGGTTATCCCACATACAAGTTCGGAGTTAACGGGTTCTTTATCAGCCCTATGTGAGAAGGTCATTGTCTGATTGTTCCATGTCACTACTTAATTTCCTGGTTTCTGGAAAATGGACACGTTAAAACACAGTAGTGACCTATCTTTGTGGTACTGGTGGAGCTTCAAGCTAGGGGGCCTAGATATATTGAATTTCATGTCCACCGGTCTTCCCCCATGTAATTCGAGTACCTCATTCACTGTTAAGGGGTATGGCACTAATCCCGACTTACTCTGTCCTTGAGGTACTTGTGAGAACACCCAGCATTCCGTTTGGTTTAAGACCATACCCACTGATGAGTGGTAATCACTCAGAGGATGTCCGCCAATATTGATATTATTGTTTGACTGACATCTCTGGAAGCACCCAACCTCGACTATGTTGTCGCAGTACTTACATATGCAGTATTCATCAGACAATAACCCTTCACATTGCCTCCGAGCTCCGTGACTACCAGATCTCTTACTTATAGCAGCTTTGACCAAAGTGATGGACTGATCCTGGGGTCCTACAAATTCATCCTCTCCATCAGAACCCATTCCAGATCCTTGCTCAACTTCTCGGGAGCCCTCACAAAAATAAATTGTCCTGATCAAAAATAGAATCACACGCTTGGTATCTGCACACTCAATACAATATCAGAATTTTATGGATGTGTGAGATTCATCACCACACATCCATAGGATAAGGACCCCTCTTTCCAAATGATAGATAATATCCTATATTTTCAGGGGGTGCTGTCAACTACAGTATGCATACACTAGAGTTAGGAGAGGAAAAGAAACAGAAGAATCTGTAGTGTTGACGCACAAACTAAAGATAAATTGTTAAAATATAACCTTTATTAGATATTCATTAAATGTAAATTGTATGATAAATAATTGATCCAGACTACAGTGAAACATAGAAGTTAAAAATGACAAGGACTAACATATATGTGAATTGAAGAAATAAGAGAATGTGAAAAAAGATTTAAAAAGTGTGTCCACGTGTGTGTTTCAATATAAGATCTCATCAAATTGCTGTGTAGGCATGTATATTGCCAATATCAATGATTTTTATTATCTCAAATGATCTATCCCCCACTCTGAGTCTCTATTTAGATATGTTCCTTATATACATTTTCCTAGACCACAGACCGTTGGGAAAAACGATCCCCATCTATCGGAAATATTTAATCTACTGAGGTTTATCTAAAATCAAGATTGTGGTCCTGAAATTGAAATGATACTTTCTCAGTTTGAGATGATAGATAGAATTATTGTTAAGGAATATGGCAGTTCCCGTTTTCAAGTATCACAGCCCACACTTATGTAGGTATTTGGCCTGTATTCGGTCTGGCTGGAAGTATAGAGAATATTGCTTTCATTAGGAGTATACCAACCCCAATATTATTAGAAAGCCAACTGTCTATCAGTACAGTCTCATTCTTGTTCAAATAATTCAAATCAATTTCACTAGGAAGTAAATTTGTATATATCAGAGCATCACTTTCATTACTCACACTGTTAAAGAAAATAATCCTTATTTATCTTACAGTGTGATTTGACTGCCCTGTAGGGATATAATGATCCTATTTTTTATATATAGGGCAGTAATAATCTAGACTCAGTGGTTAGTAATATAGATAGGGTCATTTACTTGATGGCAACATATGCCCTCCCACTAATGTAGATGAGGAAGATTTTATTTAAATTATATGGCCAGACAAATCCTGATCTATGTATATTAAATACAACACAATCATATATAGAAATGGATCTGATTTGTCAGGTGGTGAGTTTATAATAAATAGATTAGAACATTACATAAAGTCAGAGTATATTAACTCTATTGTAGCATGTGTATTTGACTGTGCTATCTCACTGGTGGCTTATTCCAGTTGTTACTATACTTCAGCTGCGGGTGGTCTTCAGTATGCCGAATGTCGGGATCCCGGCACACAGTATACCGGCGCCGGAATCCCGACACCCGGCATACCGATAGCTATTCTCCCTCGTGGGGGTCCACGACCCCCCTGGAGGGAGAATAAAATAGTGTGGCACGCATAGCGCGCCACCGTGCCCGCAGCGTGGCGAGCGCAGCGAGCCCGTAAGGGGCTCCTTTGCACTCATCACGCTGTCGGTATACCGGCGGTCGGGCTCCCGGCGCCAGTATGCTGGTCGCCGGGAGCCCGAGCGCCGGCATACCGTACTACACCCTCAGCTGCTAGCTGACTTATAAATGTTGCCAGTGAGATTGTTACAATATGCTGAGTTAGATGTGCCTGTGAGATATGTTACTGTTTCCTGGCTCTCATATATTACCAATTGTGCTTGTTACAATGTATAACATTCCACTAGAGCATGAAGCTGCTCACAGCTCACTGAATGTTATTGATCTATAACTATTCTGTGATGCAAATAATGTAACTTTCACAAATACTTAAATAGCTGGTATTATTCCAGTATATTATAACATATATAGCACATTTTAGCTATCCATGGTAGTGTTTAATTGTTTAATAATGTATATGTTCTATCCAAAAATATTATGGCATACACAATACATTCATTTCTTTCCTGATAATTAACCTAGAGTCTAGTCAGGCTCTGCTGGATAAACATTACATAAGGTCTAGTCAGGCTCTGCTAGATAAATATAGTGTAAATGGACTCATATGAGTGTTCTTTCTTCCTATATCAGTGTATGTATACAGCACCAATGATCTCTCCACTATCCACTGACACTATTATATATAATGGTCACTGTATGCCCTCTCATCCATTCAACTATATTGTGTAGCCAAGCCTCTCTCAAAAGTGGAATCAGCTTTTAACAATAATATATATTCTTTTGCATTCGTATATACACACACACACGTGGACACACTATGCCCAACACGCATGTTTTACTGTGCTATGGCAGCTTCGTCAGGGAGAAACACAAGTGTCTTCCGAGAACGGAAATAAAACAGATCTGTGTAGTCCAATCAGCAGCCTGTTTAGAGTCACGTGGATCTACGAGCCTATCATTATCTCACCGGGACCTGGTGCGTCACGAATAGCCACCGGCCAATGCGGCTTAGTCCTCGGACCCACGTGATGCCGCTGCCCAATCGCGGCATTGCTATGACAATCAGGAAGTGTTCTATACGGTACTATCAGGGAAGGGGATTACGCCGTCACTGTGCCCCCGTCTCTGTTTATATTAATAAACTTACTTAGTAATCGGAACCATCCTCCAGCGTAAGCTTAATTATTTAAGATTTCCTAGGTCTTTGCCACCTTGTTTACTATTGTTGCTCATCAGTAATCGTGTCACATATATTTTAATACAGATATTGTTATCTCTCACCCGATAATACTATAAATGCATACATGTTCCTGGGCCCCCTCCTTCGTTTTGAGCTCTATGCTAAATATAGCATGAATCATATTTCTATTCTAGTAATGTACAAGGATAATGTAGTGCGTTCATTATGCTAAGGTAGTATTATAATTACCAGCAAATAGCTTATAAATATGAACATCATGTATGTGAACAACATTAATAATGAGAGGTGTAAAATACATATGGGTGATATTCTATTAGGAGAGCTGAATATCATTTACCAGTATGTTCTGGTTACTAATAAATTGGATATCATATCGTTCAGCATCTGATGATACAGGTTGAGTATCCCTTATCCAAAATGCTTGGGACCGGAGGTATTTTGGATATCGGATTTTTCCGTATTTTGGAATAATTGCATACCATAATGAGTTATCATGGTGATGGGACCTAAATCTAAGCACAGAATGCATTTATGTTACATATACACCTTATACACACACAGCCTGAAGGTCATTTTAGCCAATATTTTTAATAACTTTGTGCATTAAACAAAGTGTGTCTACAGTCACACAATTCATTTGTGTTTCATATACACCTTATACACACAGCCTGAAGGTCATTTAATACAATATTTTTAATAACTTTGTGTATTAAACAAAGTTTGTGTACATTGAGCCATCAGAAAACAAAGGTTTCACTATCTCACTCTCACTCAAAAAAGTCCGTATTTCGGAATATTCCGTATTTCGGAATATTTGGATATGGGATACTCAACCTGTACTTATCTCATGTGTGAAAAATATGTGTCCAATAGATCTATATAATTTATGAGCTAACTAGTATTTTATAGCAAAAGTTGAATATAATTTATAAATACATTCTAGTCATTAATGAGTTAGACATCATGTGATCCAGCATCTAATAACATACATCTTGTGGAAGAGTTTGAGAGGGAAATTATTGAAAAGAAGCGTAGGAAATTTCAGAGAGACAAAATGGATTATGCTTCTAATCGGGTGTTCAAGTGGAATATACCCACTCAACGTAATAGGACCAGATGGTCCACCAATTACTCTACCTCTGAGATGGACTCATCAGAAAGTGAGGGCCCTACCAATGTGGCTACTAACAAAATGTTTAGGTGGGATTTTTTAGAGAAGGCCCAAAACCAATCCAAATATGGAGGACGAAAAATCAGGAGGAGCAAAAGGAGGCAGAAGAAAGAGAGACGATCTGGACTGGCGAGAGGAACCGAGAGAGAGGAGACAGTACAGGAAGTAACAGACCATCTAGAAACTATTCAAGAGGAAAGAACCGATGATTTGAAAATTATTAATTTAACAGATAGAACATTAACCCCCAATCAAATATCGGTTCTAAGCCGGGGATTATCCTTCTCCCCAGCATGAAAACCAGACCGTTTCGAAAGTGAAAAGGATCTTCAACTTTTCATTAGAAAAATCCTCCTTAAAAAATTCTTCTCTAAACAGGAATATAAAAATGAAAGCCCCTCGGCACCTAATTTTGATGCTGAGGATCTTTCTGCTTTGCGAATCTTAGAAGAACTTTGCACTGAACCCCGCTAAACCCATATAAGCAGCCAATTGGCAGAAGATAGATCCGGAATAATGAGGAAATCCAATTTTTTCCCTGATACAAAAATCTGTCCCCAGATAGAGGTTTTCCACAGACTTGTATCTAGAGATCTTGATCATCTATATCTTCAGAATAAGAACTATACAGATAATCTGACCATAGAGGAAAGAACATCACTTAATGAAATCTCTAAGTGGCAAGATACCATCATAAAGCCCTCCGACAAGGGGGGCAATATTGTATTATGGTCAAGAACCATCTATGTAGAAAAACTTGAGAGACAGTTGAGCGATGAAAACTGTTATAAAAGACTTTATTTCAATCCCACCAATACATTTCTTCAGCAATACAATAATATGGTCCAAACAGCACATATCAACAATATCATTACCAAAAGAGATTTCGACTTTTTGCATATGCATAAGCCCAAAACACTGACGCTATACCTCCTGCCTAAGGTACACAAAAATGAACCACCTTGCAGACCCATTCTTTCGGGGATGGGCAGTCTGACGGAGAATGCAAGCATTTACGTAGATCATTATCTACATAAACATGTTGTTACTCTCCCCTCCTATGTACGAGGTACAATGGATGTCCTCGACAAATTGAACAACGTAAGTGTCAATCCGGGAGTATGGCTCGTGACATGTGATGTGGAGAGCCTCTACACAAGCATTCACCATGATCACGGTATTGATGCCACCAAATATTTCTTAAAAATGGAGGCCCAGAGTGATCATAGTGACTTTCTTGTAGCATTATTGAACTTTATACTCTCTCACAACTACTTCACATGCAATGAGCATCACTACCTCCAGGTAAGAGGGACGGCGATGGGGACAGCATGTGCCCCTATGTACGCCAACCAGGGGCGGACCCAGAACTAAATGACAGGGGGGGCACCATGACAGGAAAAAAGGGGGAGGGGGTTTGTGTGCGCATGGTCTCATGGAAAAGTGGGTGTAGCCATGCAACAAGGGGTGTGGACTCAAGGAGAATGCCATATCCACGAGCTATGCCCTCATTTTCATCACACTTCCTCACCCACTCCCATTATGCCAGCCTCCTCACCAACTCCCCAGCCCTTGCCAACCTTTGTCTCCTCAGTCCTCACCCACTCCTTTCAGCAGTCACATCCAGGCTTTGGCCTCCAAGTGACAGTCTCTATTCCCCCTCCTGGCACCGCTTCCCTCAGACAGCACTGATCAGCTGCTGACTGCTTTTCTGAAGACAGGGAGAGGCAGTGGGTGATATTTAGAAAGGCAGTGGGTGAAGCCAGGGAATGGCTGACAGGAGGAGGCAATAGGTGACACTAGGAGGAGGTAGTGAGTGACTAAGAAGATGACGGGGAGAGGGCGTGGGTGACGGAAAGGGTGACAGGAGAGAGAATTGATGGGGAGAAAAAGGGGAATATGGAAAGGCTGTGGGTGACAGAAAAGGGTGACAGGGAGAGGCAGAGGGTGACAGAGAAGGTGACGGGAAGAGGCAGTAAGTGAGAGGGAGAGGGTGGTGGGGAGAGGCAATAAGTGACCAGAGAGAGAGGGTGATACAGAGATATTGACACAGGGGACTGGCAGTGAGTGATGGGGAGAGATAGTGGGAGATGTAGAGGAAGTGGGTGACAGGGAGAGGCAGAGTGTGAGAGAAGAGGGTGAAAGGGAGAGGCAGTGGATGATGCTAGGGAGAGGCAGAGGGTGACAGAGTGAAGGTGACAAGAGAGGCAGTAAGTGACAGGGAGAGAGTGACGGAGAGAGGCATTGGGTGACACCAGGGAGAGGGTGACAGGCGGTGGGTGAGAGGGAGAGGGTGACAGGTAGTGAGCGAGAGGCAATAAGTGATGCCAGGTAGAGGGTTAAAGGTAGTCACAGAAAGGGTAGTGGACAAGTGGAATAGCCTCCCATCAGAGGTGGTAGAGGCTAAGACTGTAGAGCAGAGCTGGCCAAACCAGTCCTCAAGATCTACCAACAGTTCACATTTTCCAGAACACCTAGCTGGTGCTCAGGTGTAGCCATTACTAATTAAGATGTGCTGCATTCATTCCTAACTGACAATTCTACAGCTCTCCAGGAGGACTGGAAAACATGAACTGTTGGTAGATCTCGAGGACCGGTTTGGCCAGCCCTGCTGTAGAGCAATTTAAACATGCTTGGGATAAGCATATGAATATCCTTACAATGAATTAAGGTTCAAAAAGGGTTGAGATTACCTAAAGGATAAAAAAGGGGCAGACTGGATGGGCCAAGTGGTTCTTATCTGCCGTCAAATTCTATGTTTCTATGTAATGAAGAGAGGCAGGGGTGACACCAGGAAGAGGGTGATAGGCAGTGGGTGCCTAGATATTTATGCAAACACCAAATTTTAGTTTTTAATGTATTTGTTAAAAAATAAATCAAGACAAGGCAATTGTAGGAGCATGTGTTTTTGCAATAAAAAAAAAAGAAGGTCGACATCTCCAGGACAAATTTCCAACTTACTGTACAAATACTAGTAAAAAAAAAAGTGTGGTACTATGGCCCTCATTCCGAGTTGTTCGCTCGCAAGCTGCTTTTAGCAGCATTGCACACGCTAAGCCGCCGCCTACTGGGAGTGAATCTTAGCATAGTAAAATTGCGACCGACGGATTCGCAATATTGCAAATAGACCTCTCTTAGCAGTTTCTGAGTAGCTCCGGACTTACTCTGCCATTGCGATCAGTTCAGTCAGTGTCGTTCCTGGTTTGACGTCACAAACACACCCAGCGTTCGCCCAGACACTCCTCCGTTTCTCCAGCCACTCCCGCGTTTTTCCCAGAAACGGTAGCGTTTTTTCACACACTCCCATAAAACGGCCAGTTTCCGCCCAGAAACACCCACTTCCTGTCAATCACATTACGATCACCAGAACGAAGAAAAAACCTCGTAATGCCGTGAGTAATATTCCTAACTGCATAGCAAATTTACTTGGCGCAGTCGCAGTGCGAACATTGCGCATGCGCAATAAGCGGAAAATCGCTGCGATGCGAAGAAAATTACTGAGCGAACAACTCGGAATGACCACCACTGTGTTAAACCCATCAAGGAAATAGAAATACTTTTCTTTGTATAGAGACTGTTACAAGAATCATCACTAATTAATCAATTACCAGTGGGGTAAAACGCTATAAAGTGTGCCCACAGGCATTTTATATGTTTGTCCATGTGTTTTATGTTTGTGATGTGTTCCGGTACTAGAGAGTTTTTTTTAGCATTACCAGTAATATATAGAAAAACCTGCACTTATAATTCACCTGGTTTTTATTTATTCTTACTCATTTATACAAATAAATTGAAATTTTATTCATAACTCTGTCTCATTGTGCACACTTTTTATAGATATAAAATAAAATATTTAAACACTCAAGCTAGAGGTGTGCTAAAACACTACATTTATCACATTATCACATAAGTGCTACTATTTGGTACTATGGCTGGCGAACCCCCCAACCCCCCCAAAAAAAAATACCTTCACGCTCCGGCTGGAGCCCAGGAGGCAGTGTCCGTTACGGCCCCTCTTTGCATGGCTGGAGATCCTGAATGTAGGGGCGGCTGCCGGCTGGACATTGTGCCACTCTCTAGCCGCTGGAGAGTGACACAGGCTTAAAGGCAGAGGCGAGCTGAGGATCAGGCAGCGGCGTTGGCTGGGGCAGGGTGGAGCCTGCAGCCGCGGCTGAGACTGACAGGACATGTTAAGTCTCAGCGCGGCGGCTGTGGATGTTATTGCATCGGCGGCGGCGGCAAGGGTGAGGGCGGGAGAGTTGCTGCATTATAATAAAAAATCTTGTAAACGACAGGGGGGGCACGTGCCTTGGTGCCCCCCCCCCCCTAAATCCGCCACTGACGCCAACCTCTACCTTGGGTGGTGGGAAAGGGAGGTGGTCTTCCAGGAATCGTTAGAAAAATATACTGATAACATACTAGTATACTTGAGATATATTGACGATATCCTAATACTATGGGAAGGCCCCTTCAGAGAGTTGAGTGAATTTATTAATATTCTGAATACCAACAATCTAAACTTGAAACTGACTTTGGAAGCGAGTCAAAAATCCATTAATTTCCTAGATATAACCATCTACATTGATGAAGAGCGAAATATATCAACAGATCTCTATAGAAAACCTACAGCTACCAATAGTCTGTTACACTCATCAAGCTCTCATCTCCCGGCCACCATCAGAGGAATCCCGAAAGGAGAATTACTCAGAATAAAGAGAAACTGTTCTAGTAAAGACACGTTTCACACTAGACAAGAAGAACTTAGTGTACGGTTCAAAAAAAGAGGGTACAGCAACAGACTGATAAAAAAAATCTATCAAAGAAGTCGAAACATACCAACGGGACTCTTTATTAACACCAAAAATTAAAACTAAGCATGATGAACCCATTCGATATGTGGGTACCTTCAATGTGCATTGGAGGGAAAGCAATAATATTCTAACTAGACATTGGTCTGTTCTCCAAACAGACGATGATTTAGCTTAGATACTCCCAAGCAAACCACTAACTAGCTGGAGAAGATCGCCTAATTTGAAGGATAAGGTGGTACAAAGCCACCTGTCACAACCCATGATGAATGACTCAGGGAAGAAGGGCTCGTACCCATGCGGTAACTGTAAGGCATGTAAATATATGATGCCCACAAAAGATTTTCTTGATAGATATAATAAAAAGTGGGTGATAACTTTGAAAATCACATGTACCTCCATAGGAACAGTATATCATCTAGAATGCCTCTGACACAAAAAATATGTTGGTAAAACGTCCAGACCTTTAAAGGTCAGAATTTTGGAACATATCGGAAGCATCCGGAATGCCAAGAAAGATCAAGCCAGATTCAAGTCTTTGCCATCAGTAGCAAGACACTTTTTAAATCATCATAATAGGGACCCAATAGGACTTAAAGCCTTTGGGATTAGACATATACAATTGGGCATCAGAGGAGGGGATCTGGACCAAGAACTACTAAAATTTGAAACAAAGATGATCTTCTTACTCAACAGCATACATCCATTTGGTAGGAATGAGTCCAATAGTTACATCCCATTTTTGAATTAAGTCAACTTATACTAAATATTTTCTAGTTACTGTTAGGATTACTAGGTTTCTCTGTGTGTGCATACCTGAAATGAGGTCAGCTGAAGCCAGGTGAAAATTAAACAAGGTTTATTGTAGAAAAGAACCAGCAAAATATCAGCATACAGAAACTGGATCCTTGATTAACATGGAATAGAACTCAATATTTCATGATAATTGTAATGGCTTGTAATAGAAACAGGGAGGAAGGTTATGCTTGAGTATTGGTATAGTCCAGGTTAATTACAGAGGTGAAATGAACATGAAGAAATCCGGGTTCAAACCAAGCAGGGGGAAAATAACATACCAAAACGTAGTAATCAGGCAGGGGTGGAAACAGACTGCAAATAATAATACAGCAATGCAGATGTTGATCCAGCAGGGTTAGAAGTCTTGTAGCAAGGCATATGTAACAGAAAACTGCAGAAAATGTCTCCAAGATGTAGGTATGGCAGAAGCAGGACAGGATAACTGGAGAGAGCCTAGTCACACTCCAGATGGAACCACAATGATCTGCACATGAATGCTGGTGAGCTGGAGCTAAATAGCAGCACAAGTTGTTGGCCACAGCTGCTCACAATCAGGTGATCAACTTGCAGGGATAGAGTGTGCAACTGCCATTCAGACCTAAGGCAGCAAGTGAGACCCCTAGAGGCAGGAATGAGACAATGCAGGGCAACACAAACACACAGACATTCCTAACATTATCCCCCCCTTAAACAGGCGGATTCCAGACGCCTAAAAGTTCACCTACTCTTCTTTTTTCCTCTCCTCTTTTTGGGTTGCCTAGACCTATTTGAAGGTGTCACAAAGACACTACTCGGCAGTACAGGTCCATCAATTATAAGTCTAGGATCCTCCAGAAGCTCGCTCTCAGAATCAGAGCCACAACCCAATGGCAGTAGTGACCCCTTATTTTCTTGAATCGTATCAAGAGCGGATGGTAAATTTGTAGAGGCCAAACTTGCAGAGCAATCTGCGTGAATACCTAAAGATATGTGCCCACAGTGCAAAGGCAGGTTCTCAGACGGGCACCCTTTAACAGATTCATCCAGGAGAGCGAGGACAGTTGGTGAACTGAATCTTTCGGACACTGCCTTGAGGAAAGCAGGCAAATCTTGTAAAACTGGATCTTCCGCATCTATAAAACCATTTACCCACTTCAAGGCCGTCCCTCTGAACCTCATACATATGTTAGCAATGATATCAATAGGGGAAAAGTAATCAAAACTCAGATAGTACTTGAAGAGAGCTATACACTGAGAGATATCTCCATCAAAGTAAGGCAGTTCCTCAACGACTTGGCTTTCCGAATTAGGTGTTACATCAGAGAGGAAAGATAACCGTGGCCTCTCAGACAAGATGGACTCTTCTTGGACCTTAGACAGGGAAGTCTCAGATGGCCCCAGCTGGGCAGACACCTTGGGCAAATCTTGGATCTCGGACACTGGGGCAGTGGCCTTATTCTCAGGATAGTGGAGAGATCATTGGTGCTGTATACATCCACTGATATAGGAAGAAAGAACACTCATATGAGTCAATTTACACTATGTTTATCTAGCAGAGCCTGACTAGATCTTAAGCCGTCCATTGGTTTTATTAATACACTTGCCCCTCACCACCTACCACATTTTCCCCCAATAATCACTCGGACAACTGAATTGCGATTTAAAAGGTCACAGCAAAATGTATTGATCGAATTAGAATTGGTACTCTATAAGTGGGTGGCGAGAAAGCAGTGCGTGCCCCCGGCTACAGTCTCAATATTAAGTTTCTCCTCAATTAAACAATGGGGCGGAACCGAAGTCCCGCCCTTGCGCAAATTAGCTGAGCGGTACCACTTCCCACCTTTGGCATAGCACCGGTCCACCCTTAAGATAACGACCGTGTCGGCCCTTGAGGCCACGACAAACTCGCCGAGTATCTGGGGGAAGTGCCGGCCAACCGATGTTGCGCTACTACAGACCGCCGAGGAGCACTGCTTGCCACGCCTGCTGGACCTCTCTTGTCAGGTGATAATTACACTACAAAATGGCCTGACGGTGCCTCCATCGAAAATAAAACATTCCAACATTCCAGTTATCCAACTTTTGCACTGCTTACGTGCCAATACTGCCATGTCTTGTCAGTTGATAATTACACTGTGAAATGGCCTGATGGTGCCTCCACCGAAAATAAAAAATGTCTACATCCTGACGGTGCCTCCACCGAAAATAAAAAATTTCTACATTCCAGTTATCCAACTTTGCCCTGCCTACGTGGCAATACTGCCATGTCTTGTCAGGTGATAATTACGCTTCAAAATGGCCTGATGGTGCCTCCACCAAAAATAAAAAAATCCTAAATTCCAGTTATCCAACTTTGCACTGCCTATGTGCCAAAAATGCCATACCACATGGGCGGGAGGGTGGGTGCCTTCTTAGATCCTTGTCCAGAGTGAAAGAGGAAGCCTGCCTTTCCTGACCTTTTGTACCTCCCAGGTAACTCTCCTCCCCATTTCCCTGTAGGATGTGCTCTGTTATCGCTCTGATCTACACTCCCCTTTCCCCTCCCCTCCCCGCTTCCCCAATTCCCAGCCCTAGGTTTCCTTCCTTAAAAAAATAGGACGCTCATTTATTCTTCAGGCCTATTTGGCCCTTGAATTCTTTAAGCCGTCCATTGGTTTTATTAATACACTTGTTCCTCACCACCTACCGCCTTTTCCCCCAATAATCACTCGGACAACTGAATTGCGATTTAAAAGGTCACAGCAAAATTTATTGATCAAATTAGAATTGGTACTCTATAAGTGGGTGGCGAGAAAGCAGTACGTGCCCCCGGCTACAGTCTCAATATTAAGTTTCTCCTCAATTAAACAATGGGGCGAAACCGAAGTCCCGCCCTTGCGCAAATTAGTTGAGAGGTACCACTTCCCACCATTGGCATAGCACCGGTCCACCCTTAAGATGAAGACTCTGTCGGCCCTTGAGGCCATGACAAACTCGCCGAGTATCTGGGGGAAGTGCCGGCCAACCGATGTTGCGCTACTACAGACCGCCGAGGAGCACTGCTTGCCGCCAAAGCCTGGTTCCTAGAATCAAGGCCCGCCACCCGCTGCGACCATCTATGAACACTGCTGTCCATCTCCATCAGTCTAAGACAAATAGAGCCTTTTGCCCACAAAGTTTCTCCAAAAATAAAATAATTCCTATTGCACTGAGGAGGACTGCTTGATAAACTGAGGGCCCCTAGGGGCCACTGCTTCTGTCTCCCATGCCTGCCCAGATGTTTACCAGCTGCCATATGCCTGCTGCCCGCTAGCTATTGGAGTGACCTGCCAACCGCACCCGCGTGGCCTAGCATGGACAGTGCTTTTGGGTGACCCATATGAAGGTGAAAACCACAAAACCTCTTTGAGGGCAAAATTGGAAAGTCCTTCATTCCCCCATAGTGGCGGGCAGCATAATGCCTTGGGTTTCCCAAAAGACACTCAGGGAGCTTACTTCACCAGTAAAGGTGTCGCAATCAGACTCGGGTGAATGTAGGCTCCCTGCACATAATCTCTCTTGTAATTCCGCCCCAGTGTGGGACTGTTTAAATGACTTTTTATCCCTGGGACTTAAAAACTCCCAGCCTGTTGCCGAAAGGCTTTCCTGGCTCCTCCTTGGGCAATCCTGACAAACTCTTTAGCTCTATGAGGATCTTGTGGCTGTCTAGTGGAAATCTGCTGATAGAGATTACCCTGTGAAGTAGAAAATCAATGTTAGTTTTCACTGTGTAGGTGCTTATACGAACGCTTTTTAAGTATCCTCGGGATCATTGCCTGGCCGCAGCTACCTACGATGCCCTGCGGCCATGCACATACCCTTACTGCGACCCCTTTCCGCCACCTTACCCTCTCATCCTGGGACAGGGCTGCTGCTCTGACTGGTTTTCTTTCGTGAAGATTAATTTACTTGCACTTGTTCATATATATATATATTGCTCAGCGCCTACCAGAACATGCTTGGGCTTTTTCCCAAACTTATAACATTGTTAATTCCCAGGCACCTGTCGATTGCCTGGACAACCGCGGGCATTCCTGGCATATTTCTGGCCTGCTGTCGACCACTGCAACTTTGAGTTACCTGCGACCATGCGAACCAGAGAAGTTGTCTTCATTTACCACTCATGTTAAATGTATATAAAGTTGGCTTGCTAATACCCTGTTGAGTCTCCAACTGAAGTATCCTTCCCTATTCCCCAATGGGTTGATCCCCCCTTATCCGAAATCGGTACTCACGGCATATCGGTAAAGAGATGTTACACTATGTATTTATGGTATGGTTCAATCCGGTTAGGTATACTCATCATATGGGTGTAGTACGGGTGACCGGCGGTCACCTTACCGACGCCGGGATCCCGGCAGCATACCGACGCCGGGATCCCGGTGGGGAGGGGCGAGTGCAGCAAGCCCCTTGCGGGCTCGCTGCGCTCGCCACGCTGCGCTCGCCACGCTGCGGGCTCGGTGGCGACCTACGGTCGCCACGGGTTCTATTCCCACTCTATGGGTGTCGTGGACACCGACGAGTGGAAATAGTCCCTGTTGGTCGGCATGCCGACCATCGGGATAGTGAGCCGTCGGGCTCACGGAGGAGGTCATGTGACTGTCGGTCAGCCGACCGGCGGTCACATGACTACCACCCCATCATATAGCGCACTATGATCTATACCTAGCAACTGTCAAATGAATTAAGACACCCGAGAGAGCATACAAACTCCACAAAGAATGCTCTTAACTGGAATGGAACCCATGACCTCAGCACTGTGAGGCCGTAATGCTAACCATTGCCACATAACTGGTGCGTTTACGCTGAATTGCTATTCACGCCTTGCGCCAGACTATAGTTGTCCTACGTAGTCAGGGCCGGATTAACAATGGGGCGGATGGAGCTGCAGCTCCCCATTGTACATAGGCCCACAGAGCTCCCTGCAGTGCAGCCTGTGTTGACAGGAAAAAAATTTCCTGTCACCACCAGCAGTTCACCTCACCCACCTCCCAATTGCCAAAGGTACCTCCGGCCGAGGTGCCGAACACCCAGGCCTGTTACTCTGCTGCCACGGCCCCCGTTTGAACGCCACCTCCGAAGCTCCGCCTCCGACCCCCGAAGCTCCGCCCCCATGCCAGTCAGAACCATTGTCTCCTAACCAGCCGAAGCTCCTGCCACGAACTCATCTAAGCCCCGCCCCTGGACCCGCCGAAGCTCCGCCCCAAACAGTCCAATGTTTCATCTGATTGAAGCTCTGCCCCCGGACCAGCTTGAAGCTCCGCCCCCTGACCCACCAAAGCTCCGCCCCCAGGCCCTGACCAGTTTAATGCTTCATCTTTATACCAACTATACCTCTGCTGCCTGGCCTGTCTGAATGAAGTTACTGCTTCTGATGCTAAATGAAAAGGGGAAAGATCTGCCCTGGGGAGTAGGCTGGGTCTTGGATTTCTGTGAAGAGATCTGGCCATCATCTGGGTCGTGGATTTCACAGCGGAGCGGACGTGCACCTGGTCAGGTGCAGCGCAGACCAGGCCTGGAGGTCACCCTCTCCCCATATTTCAGTAAGTGGTCTCAGTAAGTGTGTGTGTGTCTCAGTAAGTAATGTCTGTCAGTAATTGGTGTGTGTCAGTAAGGGGTTTCTATCAGTAAGTGTGTCTGTGTCAGTAAGTATGTGTGTGTCAATGTTTTTGTCAGTAAGGGGTATCCGTGTCGGTAAGGGGTGTCTGTCAGTAACGGGAGTCCGTCTCAGTAAGTTTTATCTGTGTCAGTAAGTGGTGTTTGTCAGTAAGTATGTATGTGTGTCAATAAGTGGTATCTGTGTAAGTAAGGGGTATTTGTCAGTAAGAGGTGTGTGTGTTAGTAAATGTCAGTAAGTGGGTCAGTGTCAGTGTGTATCAGATAGTGGAATATGTGTTAGTAAGGATCTGTCAATAAGTATTTGTGTCAGTTAGTGGAATGTGGAAGGGATTGGGTTTTTACTGCATTTTCAAATCTACTAACACCCGACTGCCCACTTTTTAATGTGGAGGGTATCACCAGCTTTTTATGGCAATACCTTATAGCCTATGGGTTTATAACCACATTTCACAGCTGCTCATGCCATCCCCTACATACCTGACTGCAGGCAGCCTCCCTGTCGCAATCCCGGATATGTTCAACATATGAAATTAGCATCACTGCAATAGCCCGCAATTAGCATCAGTAAATCCCGCCCTGTGTGTCAGTAAGTGGTATCTGACAGTAAATGGTGTCCGTGTCAGAAATACAGGGTACACACTGGACGATATATTGGCCGTTCAGTTAAAACGTCCAATATATCATTTACTAATCAGCGCATGCATACTAACAATATGTCTGTGAACAATATTTTTCACAGACATATCTCGTTGGCCCTGCAGCACAGGCGATGACCAATATATCTGCAGATATATTGGTGCATTGTGCTGTGTGTATGGCAGAACTACTGATCACACGATAGGTCGGCCGTTTAGTGCATTACCAGGATGGGCCGGGTAATGCTAATGATGTCCTGGAGTCCACATGGGAGCAGCAGCTTCTGCACTGCAAGGCTGGATCACACTGCCACAAAGCAGAGTCTTCAGAGAATTCAGCGACTTTGGGGGTCATTCAGATCTGATCACTGCTATGCGTTTTCGCACAGTGGACAACACGCGGTGAACAACAACAACGGGCGCCACCGGTCAGCGATGGGATGGTGCGAAAATTCAATTGCACACTTGCATATACACTCCCCCTGGAGGCGGTGACTATCTGAACGCAGGACAGCAAAATTAGCAGCCAAGCGATCGGGTCTGAATGACCACCATTGTCAGGTGAGTTCACAGTCTGGGACACAGGGGTGGGGGGTGGGTTGGGGGATTGGTGCATGTGCTGTCACCATCAAAGTGGGGGGTATGGAGTGTAGGTGCTGTGACCTTTGGGGGTGAGTGTGGCTGTGAATGCTGTGACCATCTGTGGTTGCAGGGTGGAGGGGTGGGTGCAGATACTGTGACCAATAGGGATTGCTGGGTGGAGGGGTGCATGCGGGTGCTCTGACCATCACTGCTGGTGTGGATACTGGATAGTACCATCAAGGGTTGCAAGGGGGAGGGGATTTTGTGAATGCTGTCACCATTAGCCAGGAAGGAAGGGCAGAGTGGTGCGAGTGCTGTGACCATTTGGGTATGCTGGTGCTATAACCATCGCTACGGGTGTCCGGGGCAAACGCAGGATTTTCGTGGGGGGGTTTCTGCCGTACATGCATGTGTTTGTATGTGTGTGTGTATATCTATATATATATATATATATATATATATATATACATATACATGTATGTATGTATGTAGTATATATACAAACAGCAGACACACACACACACACACACACACACACACACACACCATACTTACAGTACACACAGGATATATACTACACACACACACACACACACACACACACACACACACACACACACACACACACACACACACACACAGCAAGCATAATTTTGTTGTCTGGGTTAGGCTATTAGGGTTGGTTTAGTGGTTTGGGTTAGGGTGTTAGGGACAGTTTAGTGAACTAGGCTGGTGGTTTGGGTATTAGAGCTAGTTTAGGGGTTTGGGTGAGGGAATTAGGGATAGGGTATTAGGCTTGGTACAGTGGTCTGGGCCAAATTAAGTGTTTGGGTTAGGGGCTAAGGCATTTGGTACAGGGCATCAGGGTTGCTTCATTGGATTGGGCCAGGGCACGTGTTGGTTTAGCGGTTTAGTTCAAGGATCAGACCTCACCACACATGCTGCTATGCCTGCACCTTTTCTTGTGTAGGCTGACACTGCATGCTAATTGGCTGGCCACAGGACAGGCACAGCTGAGTAGCTCAGAGTTATAATCACTGTACTGTACTTCTCTGTCAAACAGTGATCCGATCGGCAGTGGTGGTCAGCCCCTACTCTCCAACTCGTGGATGTTCACCCCTCAATGTTGGACCCCACTCGCAGATGCCTTCCTCCTCCTCCTCTCATGGACAGACCCTCCTTCACCACTCACGGATGCAGACCCTCTGCCCCGATCTCAGCTTAAAATACCCTCCCCCAATTGCCCCAGTCTCTGTCACAACCTGTACCACTTTAACAAACAGGTCGATGCCACACCTGGCTGACGGCCTCTCCAATAGTGGCAGTGGGTGACCTGCACCCAGTGAGAAACACAGACAAGGTTCAACCCCCCGTGTACGCCACCGCACCTCCCTCCTCACCTTGTGTCTGTCGCTGCGCTGTTGCCAAGGAGCTACTGTATGTTGTACAGCAGCTTCCCTGAACCCGGAACCTCCTGGCTACCCCTGCCGTGATCCCTGTCTGTAGCCCTGATAGCAGCGCTGGGACTTAAAAAAAACTAAAACATCAGCGCGGCAGCAGCATGGATCGGCCTGGCGAGCGTGGGGGAGTTCTAAGCATTCAGAACGCACCAGTGACATCGTCATCTTAGGTCAATAGATCGGCGCATAGAGGGGGTTTCCAAGTACTCAGAATTCCCCCATCCTGCGTGTGAGTATGGGTAAATACAAGGTTTTGCCGTACAAAAAATATCCAGTTTCTACTTGTTAATTATTTAATGTATCAAAAACACAGGTTAAAATGTATATAAAAATTGTATTTAAAAACTTTTCCAGATACTTAAAATAAACATAAAAACACTAAACATCACTATTAAGCAGTTGTATATGCCTAAATATAATACATAGGGTGGAATTCAATTGTTGTGCACGGCAACTGTCAGTGTCAGGAGCCTGACAGAGCAATTCAATTGTTGCTCCATATGGGCATAAACAGTTGCCGGCACCGGCATTTGAGAAATGTGTGCTGTTTGGGTGCCAAAACAGCTCTTACCATAGCGCCCAATTGCCCAAATAAATTGAATAGCAACAGTGGATGCCCATTAATTATTGCGCCTGAAAAAACAATTGAATTCCACCCATAGAGTTGGATCTAACTAGTACATGTGATCTCCACATGCAGTTTGGATAACTAGTTTGTCCTTAGTTAAAATGTACAGTATGCAGAGAATTACTACAGTCATTTCCAAGCGATAGGTGATCCTTAATAAGGGTGAGCATAGAATTTATTTAGCAGAGGTCTCAGTTCCTTTATGTCCATTAAACGTAGATTGGTAAGTGCGTTATTTATATTTGTAGTAATATCCTTTTTGTAAGAGAGCTGGTGACAGCAGCTGTTGCCTACCTAATGCTAGGTACACACTGGCTGATATATTGGCCATTCGTGGGTGCATTGGGTGTGTACCAGCGATATGTTTGTGAATAACTTCGTACACAGACATACCATGTCAACTGTCCAGCACATATCTTCAGATATATCAACGTATCATGCTGTGTGTACAGTCAGCCGACCACCCGTACACTTGTTGCAGGGTCTGCCTGTGACAGACATCCCAACTTGGCGGGCACAAGTAAATGGCCGCCAAAATTTTCTTGTTATAGCTCCACTATTAAGTGGTTGAAGGTAGACACTCGCTATATCCGTCATAGAGATAGCCACACCCCTTACATAGACCACACCCACCCCACACTGGTCACCCCCCCACATCACTAGTCATATCGTCACAGCGCTTGTCACACATCCTGCCAAAGCACAAAACAGGCCCTTCATAAATTTCAGCTCCAGGCCCATGTGGACCTTAATCTGGCACTGTACGTAGTTATCCTGTATACTGCTAAGGCACATGCAGCCTTGACCCCTACTTTATGCAGAGACGAGGTACTATTCAGCCCTTAAATACCTCGCTTTGCGCCTGGACCTTTGGCTTTCCTTTTCCTTCTGTCCTGTCTACCTTATTAAGATACCATAAGTGACCATCATATTGCGCGTTCACTAAAGTAGCTTTGATGGGTTTTTACTGTGATCGCTACCGCTACTTGCTTTGCCTTGCCTTTTGTATGACAGTCTGGTTATAGAATGAACTTATTCAGCGCTCGAAGACCTAGCTAGTAAATATAATATGAATTAAGAACTGGAATTGAACCCATGACCTCAGTGCTGTGAGGCAGTAATGCTAACCATTGCACCATAAATGGTGCGTTTATGCTGTTATGCTACCTAAGTGAACATAATACTGCACATTCCCCAAAGCAGCTTTGATGGTTTCTATAATGTGAGCGCTATTGCTACTTGCTTTGCCTCCCAGGCCTGCATTTTGTATGACACTCAGGTTATAGAACAAGTTCATTTGTACTAAGCGGTTATCAGTATAACTATATACCGCATAATGCAATGTCAGGGGATTAAACCATGCGTTTAGCACAGTGGAAGTTGTACTGTGTAGTGCTGGGCTGTACCGCGCTATGCGAATCATGGCCTGTATTCTTTTTTTTTTTTTGGCTTTTGTTACTGCATCGTTATGCTCTGTGTACCCAGCATTTTTCTAATGTATGCACTGTGCAAGGCATTGCAAATCGCTTGTGACGCCTTCCCACTAAATGCAATACAATAATAATCATGCTAAGGCCACGGGTAATACAGAAAAATTTGCTAATATCTAAGTTATGGTGCGTCTCTGTCACCATGCTCCTTTATTAATACATATTGCTAACATACCTCCTAGACCAGTGGTTCCCAAACTTTTTTGAATCACGGCACCCTAGAATATCAGAATTGTTTTCATGGCTCCCCTAGGCCAAAAGTTTCTTATTGAGAAATTTAGAAATAAATATTAAATTACGTAAATTGTGTTTATATGTTATCCTTAGGTCCAATTGTGTGGCGAGGGACAAGGTTTGCTTCTGTTTGTCCACATATTTTATGATTATCAGCCACCAGCACTGGTTTTACCTATTACACTGACAATAAATAATTGGAATTGGTCCAGGACCACCAGTGAAAGGCACCCCCGCAAGTGCTCTGAGGCACCCCAGGGTGCCACGGCACACAGTTTGGGAACCACTGTCCTAGACTGCAGCCTATTTTCAGCCAGCACTGAAAACACTGATCTGTATTATACTGTTCGTTATATACCTACTACCAATGCAATAATACCTGGTCACGGCAATGTGATGACTGTTCTGCCTTATATTGTATAATTTATCGCTATTCCCCTCTATAATCTGCGATATACTCCCGGCCATTCGGTCTGGTATTAAGCTTTATATTAGCCCGCTAGTATACCTATAATGCTGAAATATGCTCCTGCAGCAATGCCCCCAGTAATCATTACGCTGTATAACTAGTACGACCCATACACTGTAATATACCCACGCGGCAATGACATCACTGATTTGTATTATATTGTATATTATATTACTAGTACATATTCTACCCTGCAATATATACATGCCATTGCACTTCTGCGATCCTTGATCTGCATCAATCGCATACTATAACCCTATCATACCTTATACGCTGTAATTTAATACTGACTCAGCAATGTAACCACTGACCAATATTATACTGTCTACTATGACACTATTACACACTATGTGCTGCAATAACCCCCACAACCCTGTAATTCTACCCAGCACCCCCTGCCCTTTTATTTCATTTATTTATGTATTTTTATTTTTGCACCCCCTCCCTCGTATACAGTACACTGGTCACACTGCTGGGAGGGGTTATGTGCAAGGGAGAAGATGAAAGGGAACCACCAACATTGTTGGAGGAGGGGAGATAACCCCCAGCCAGGAAGCGTCTGCTGGACATGTTGTCCGTAATTAAGAAGGGGGGAAGCTAGTGTATTACTGTGAGAGCAAAGATTTTATGAGGGAAGCAACAGGGAAGGGGAGGGCTGCGTAGATGTGGGGTTTGCTCTCCCTGCAGCAGCTGAATGTCCCGTCCTGCTATTATATGACCTGCTTCCCATGTGTTTGTCTTTTAAAACAAACTCCAAGGCTGTAGTGATTATTTTAGGCTTCCACATATATTTTATTTGCAGTTTACTGGAGAACGTATAGTAAAGTTCTTGCCATAACGTCATGATTATACCGGTGGACAGTGCTGGACTTTTCACTCATTATGTTCATTGAGCATTGAGACCTGTTTACTAGACAGGCGCTTTAACCAACTAAGCCACAGCGCAGAAGCAATACCCATAGCCTGTAAATACATGATACTTATCTGGGAGGTCCCTCTGCGTGCTTCCTAAGGAATCATTAGATTGCAAAGTTTCACGTGGCCCCCCCCCAAAGCTAAGCCGGAAGGAGAAACGAGACATGTAGTCTGATCATCTGTAAGTAAGTACAGTAAGTGAAGGGGAAAAGTACCATATTACAAAGTAACATGACAGAAAAAAGGGAAAAATTATAGAAATAAATAATTAATTAACAACCCAATAAAATAAATTAATAAATAATTAGAAAGGGTTCGCCCCCTGTGGGTATTGGGCTGGGGGGGGAAGTACGACTGGATCTGGGTTAATGTGGGAAGCAGGAACTGGATGTTGGGGGCTGCGCCATGTGTGCGTTGGGGGACTGGGCTCTGTTCGCTAGCTGCGGGGGGGAAGGGCTGGCTAGGCTTGGCGCTATAGCACTATATATTTGCCCCGTTCAGGGCGGCGTGGGGAAGGGGGGGTTGACCAGGCCCCAGCGGGGGGACTATTCCCGGCTGAGCTGGATGCCGCGGCGTCCCACTGCCGGATTGCCCGGCGTGCGTGCAGGGGTAGGGCGGGTGTCCGGGACCCGGCGGGGGGGGGGCTATTCCCGCTGGAGCCGGAGGCTGGGGCGTCCCCCTGCTGGGCTGCCCAGCGTGCTAGCAGGTGAAGAGGGGTTGCCCGGTCCCCGTATTCGTGCTGGGGGGGGTGGCCTAAGCCTGGAGGCTGCGCGGGGGGGGGGGGTTGGGCGAGCCCAGCGCTGATGGCTTGACCCGGGCCCTGCGGCGTGGTGAGGGACGGCTGCCCGCAGTCACTCAGGGTGCCGGCCAGAGAGGACGTGACGCTGCGGGGAGGGGGGGGGACTTTCGGTGTGCCGGGCACAATGTCCGTCCCGCGTGAGCCAGGAATGAAAGGGGGAACACCTCTCGGACCCTCCTGATGCCTGCAGCATGGGTGTCGAGTGGACGGGGGTAACCGGGGTAGCCTGTATCAGGCGCCGGGGAGGCTGTGCGTGCTGCTTCGGCCTGTGGATGGCTAAGGCCGAGTGGGGTGCGGTGCTTGCAGGCGCTGCTTAGCTGCTTGTGGGGCCCGGCGCTGGAGTGCTGGCGAGGGCGGGCTATGGGAGGAAAGGTTGACCTGCGTGCTATGGGCGCCCGCAGTTAACCTGTGACATGTAGCTATGCTGCGGCCGATGATGGAAGGGGGGGAACGCTAATGGTATAGTCAAAAAAAGACTACTTAACCTTCCTTTGTATTCCTGCCTTCTTAGCTGCCTTCTTCTGCCTTCTTAGATCCTTGTCCAGAGTGAAAGAGGAAGCCTGCCTGCCTTTCCTGACCTTTTGTACCTCCCAGGTAACTCTTCTCCCCATTTCCCTGTAGGATGTGCTCTGTTATCTCTCTGATCTACACTCCCCTTCCCCCTCCCCTCCCCCCCTTCCCCCTTCCCCAATTCCCAGCCCTAGGTTTCCTTCCTTAAAAAAACTGGAATAATACCAGCTATTTATGTATTTGTGAAAGTTACAATATTTGCATCACAGAATAGTTATAGATCAATAACATTCAGTGAGCTGTGAGCAGCTTCATGCTCTAGTGGAATGTTATACATTGTAACAAGCACAATTGGTAATATATGAGAGCCAGGAAACAGTAACATATCTCACAGGCACATCTAACTCAGCATATTGTAACAATCTCACTGGCAACATTTATAAGTCAGCTAGCAGCTGAAGTATAGTATCAACTGGAATAAGCCACCAGTGAGATAGCACAGTCAAATACACATGCTACAATAGAGTTAATATACTCTGACTTTATGTAATGTTCTAATCTATTTATTATAAACTCACCACCTGACAAATCAGATCCATTTCTATATATGATTGTGTTCTATTTAATATACATAGATCAGGATTTGTCTGGCCATATAATTTAAATAAAATCTTCCTCATCTACATTAGTGGGAGGGCATATGTTGCCATCAAGTAAATGACCCTATCTATATTACTAACCACTGAGTCTAGATTATTACTACCCTATATATAAAAAAATAGGATTATTATATCCCTACAGGGCAGTCAAATCACACTGTAAGATAAATAAGGATTATTTCCTTTAACAGTGTGAGTAATGAAAATGATGCTCTGATATATACAAATTTACTTCCTAGTGAAATTGATTTGAATTATTTGAACAAGAATGAGACTGTACTGATAGACAGTTGGCTTTCTAATAAAATTGGGGTTGGTATACTCCTAATGAAAGCAATATTCTCTATAATTCCAGCCAGACCGAATAAAATAAAAATAATTCTATCAGCTCAAACTGAGAAAGTATCTGTCACTGGCCTAGACTGAGGGTGTTGTGAACTCGGGGATTCTTCCGATGGTTGGGAAGAGGAACCACAACTGAGCCGGAAAAGGGGAGGCCTAATATAGGATTTCCCCATACAGGACGCTGACAGTGGAGTTTGATGAAAGAAGAGTTTTATTGCAGGGAAAACAACTTAAAGTCAAATGACAAAAGGAATAAATGTGGGAAATGTCCAGACCCACTGAGGGGTTTTGTGAGCAGGATTAGAGATGCTGGTAACTGAGGAAACTGTGGGTGATGTTTAAAAGTCACTGATAACTTATAAATAACGATAAAGGCACAGATGGATAAAGAACTTGTGAGCGGTGACAGAGACGCTGATGATGTGAAGAACTGAAGTGCAGGGGTTTTTGACGCTGTTATTTTGTAGAACTTGAGAACGGTGACTGAGACGCTGATGATATGAGGAACTGAAGTGCAGGGGTTTTAGACGCTGTTATTTTGTAGAACTTGAGAACGGTGACTGAGACGCTGATGATATGAGGAACTGAGGTGCAGGGGTTTTAGATGCTGTTAGTTTGTAGAACTTGAGAACGGTGACTGAGACGCTGATGATGTGAGGAACTAAAGTGCAGGGGTTTTAGACGCTGTTATTTTGTAGAACTTGAGAACGGTGACTGAGATGCTGATGATGTGAGGAACTAAAGTGCAGGGGTTTTAGATGCTGTTATTTTGTAGAACTTGAGAATGGTGACTGAGACGCTGATGATGTGAGGAACTAAAGTGCAGGGGTTTTAGACGCTGTTAATTTGTAGAACTTGAGAACGGTGATTTAGGCCCGCAGCCACGCTGATTCCTAGGAGCACTGGTGACTGGACCGCAGAGAGATATACCGGCCGCTGAGTATACTGGAACCGGTCCAGCGAACTGGCAGACTGAAAATGCCGGAGACACTGGAGTACAACTGCAGAGATCCTTGCCGGGAACAAGAGCGCTGACATCTACGTCAGGGAAAGATGATACTCAGGCACTGAGGCTCCGTCCGGCATCAGACTTTGAATTCCCCGCCACCGCTGGATTGGCGGAGCAGTCAGATGACGTCACCCACCCCCCCATCTATGTGAAGCCGGGTGTCATGGTGGCGCCCATGCCCCGGAGAACCGCCGGGAGCCGCGCCAGCCAGACGCCAGAGCCTGTGGCCCACCGAAGGCAGATGCCGCAACACCGATCAGCAGACACGCAGGGGTAAGTGAGGCGAATGCCGCCTCTGGTGTGTGACAGTACACCCTCCTCCAGGAGTGGCCCCTGGACACTTTCCAGGTTTTGTTGGATGTCTGGAATGGAACATCCGCACCAGTCGGGGAGCCGTAACTTCAGTAGCTTTGACCCAGCTCCTTTCCTCGGGGCCAAAACCTTTCCATTCCACCAAATACTGTAGATTTTTGTGTAGATAGCGAGAATCAAGAATAGCTTTGATCTCAAAGTCCGTACCCTCTTCAGCCTCTGCAGAGATTGGCCTTGGGGACTTGGAATGAAACCGGTTCAAAACAAGAGGGCGAAGAAGAGAGACATGGAAGGAATTTGGTATCCGGAGATGGGAAGGCAATCCCAATTTGCAGGCAACCGGATTCAAAACTTGTAACACGGGATAAGGACCAATGAACCTTGGAGCGAACTTCATAGTGGGCACCTTTAAACGAAGATTGCAGGTAGAGAGCCATACCTTGTCACCAACCTTGTATTGAGGAGCTGCCCGTCGCTTTCTATCCGCAAAGAACTTGTAGCGACCGGAAACTCTCTTGAGATTGGCATGGACTCGACTCCAGATTTGACTAAAATGCCGGAGAGTAGAGGCTGCAGCAGGAACTTCTTCTGGAGGACAAATGGGTAATTCTGCAACTTGGGGATGAAATCCATAATTAATGAAAAATGGAGACTCACCAGTCGAGGAGTGATATAAATGATTATGTGCAAACTCGGCCCAAGGCAACAACTCCACCCAATTATCTTGTGAGGGGGAGAGGTGAACACGGAGAAAAGTCTCTAGATCTTGATTGACGTGTTAAGTTTGCCCATTGGTCTGTGGATGGTAAGCAGATGAAAACTTGAGTTTTATTTGTAGGGCCGTGCAGAGGGCTCTCCAGAATCTTGCCGTAAACTGTACCCCTCGATCCGAGACTATTTCCAGAGGTAACCCGTGCAGGCGGAAGTGTTCCCGAATGAATAACAAAGCCAACTTAGAAGCTGATGGTAATCCGGTCAACGGATCAAAATGTGCCATCTTAGAGAATCGGTCGATAATCACCCAGACGGTGTTATGACCCTTAGAGAGAGGCAGTTCAGTAACAAAATCCATAGAGATATGAGTCCAAGGCCTCTTAGGAATGGACAATGGGTGCAACAACCCCGCAGCAGGCAGACAAAAAATTTTGTGCTGAGCATATTGAGGACACGAGTTGACATATTCTTGAACGTCCTTCTTCATAGTGTCCCACCAGTAAGATCTTTGTAGAAATTCCCACATCTTTTGAACTCCCGGATGGCCAGAAAACTTGGAAATGTGAGCCCACTGCAACAATCTTGGTCGAAATTTAGCCGGCACGGACATTCTTCAAGGAGGAGGACCCAACGCAGTGGGAGCTGCAGAAATAGAGACAGGACTGAGGATCAACGCCTTTTCAACGGAATTCTCCTCATCCGAAGCCATTAAGGAACGGGATAGGGCATCCGCCTTGGTGTTAAGAGTTCCAGCCCGGTACTTAATGACAAACGAAAATCGAGCAAAGTAGAGCGCCCATCTTGCTTGACGGGGATTCAAGCACTGGGCCGTCTTAAGATACAGCAAATTCTTGTGATCAGTGAAAATCGTAATTAGGTGTTTTGCCCCTTCCAAAAGATATCTCCATTCTTCTAAGGCAGATTTTATTGCCAACAGCTCTTTGTCTCCAATGGTGTAATTTAATTCAGCAGGGGAGAACTTGCGAGAATGGAAACCACATGGATGTAACTTCCCATCTGAAGCATACTGCAAAAGCACGGCACCTATGCCTACCATAGAAGCATCAACCTCCAGAAAGAATGGATTTAGAAAGTCTGGTTGCTGAAGCACCGGAGCGGTCATAAAGGCTGCCTTCAACTGGGCGAACGCTGCTGCAGCTTCAGAGGACCAATGGCTTGGGTCAGCCCCTTTCTTGGTTAGGGCAGTAATAGGCGCCACAATAGTAGAGAAACCCCTTATGAATTTCCGGTAGTAATTCGCGAACCCTAGAAACCGTTGTACTGCTTTCAAGGAAAGAGGCTGAGTCCAGTCCCGAATAGCAGAAAGTTTCTCCGGATCCATACGCAACTCCGTACCTGAAATAATGTAGCCCAGAAATGGAATAGAGGGGACCTCAAAGTTGCATTTGGAAATCTTGCCGTAAAGATGGTTCTCTCGCAACCGAAGAAGTACCTCCTTAACTTGTATTCTGTGCTCAGTGAGATTCTTCGAAAATATCAGGATATCATCCAAATATACCACCACATTTAGGTATAACATGTCCCGAAAGAGTTCATTAATGAATCCCTGAAAAACAGCGGGGGCGTTGCTGAGGCCAAACGGCATTACCAGGTACTCATAATGCCCGTCCCTAGTATTGAAGGCCGTCTTCCATTCATCCCCTTGTCGGATACGTATCAAGTTATAAGCTCCCCTTAAGTCGAGCTTAGTGAAGACTCGAGCTCCGCGAACTCTATCGAAAAGCTCCGTGATGAGCGGCAGAGGATACTTATTCTTAATGGTGACTTCATTTAGACCACGATAATCGATACATGGCCTCAGGCCTCCGTCTTTTTTCTTCACAAAGAAGAAGCCTGCTCCCGCTGGGGAAGTAGAGGGGCGGATGAATCCCTTCTGCAGATTAGATTTGATATATTCTGACATGGCTTGAGTCTCAGGTACTAACAAAGGATAGGTACGACCTCGAGGTGGCATTTTCCCCGGAATGAGCTCAATAGGACAGTCCCAAGGTCTATGCGGTGGTAACTTATCGGCCGCCTGTTCCGAGAAAACATCTGTAAACTCCCGATAAGCCTCTGGAATAAGCTCTACATCCGACTTGGACGATGCACGAAGCGGATAGACAGGAGTAAGACAATTCGAATGACAGAATGGACTCCAAGAAATTATCTGTGTCGACCTCCAGTCGACGTGAGGGTTGTGTAACTTGAGCCAGGGAAGACCAAGGACGAGATCGTGAGACATCTCCTGAATCACAAGGAACTCCAGATGTTCTTTGTGCAAAGCTCCCACTTGCAGCTTGATTGGCATTGTATGACTTGTAATCAAAGCATTAGGAATTTGGGTACCATTAATAGCAGTTATCGTAATAGGTCGTTCGACCGACTGGAACTTCAAACCCAGATTCTGGGCACAGGAAAGGGAAATAAAATTCCCCGCAGCTCCTGAATCCAACAGTGCCTTAACGGTTTTGACTTCAGACTCAGAAAACAGAGATTCAGAAAGCAGATAGTCCACTGCCAGAGAAGATTGAGAAACAACCCCTAGCTTAACTTCTTCAGAACAAGCTAGGACTGCCCGTTTCCCGGGCGAGACTTGCAAGACTTGAGGAAATGATCTGCGGCTCCACAGTACAGGCAAAGTCTACCCTCACGCTGACGCTCTTCTGGGGACAGCCGAGACCGATTAATCTGCATGGGTTCGTTTGGACTGGAATTAACTGTTTGCTTAGAAGGAAGAGATAAGAGTCTCAACCGGTCTGACCGACTACGTTCACCACCTCGTTCCTGCATACGAAGATCCACCTTTACACAGAGTGAGACCAACTGTTCCAAGGAATCTGGCAGATCTCTAGTAATCAATTTGTCTTTTAAATGATCCGAGAGCCCGTTCCAAAAAGCATCCCAAAGGGCATCATTATTCCAGCTCAGTTCAGAAGCTATAGTTTGAAAGTGAATAACATACTGTCCCACTGTACGAGAGCCTTGTCGAACTCGGAGCAAGTCAGCTGAGGCAGCAGTCGTCCGGCCAGGCTCGTCAAAGATCCTTCGGAACGACGTAATGAAGTTGGTATAACTAGAGACTAACGGATCTGATCGCTCCCACAACAGTGACACCCACTCCAACACTGAACCCTCAAGCAAAGAGATAATGTATGCCACTTTAGGACGATCAGTAGGGAAGTTATGTGAGAGGAGTTCGAAGTGTACCTCACACTGATTGAGGAATCCACGGCAATTTTTCGGATTCCCGTTATAACGAGGAGGAGTGGGAAGCTGAAGGCGTGACTTGGTTCCAGACAAGGAGGGAACATTGACAGATACAACCACTGGAGCGGATACTGGAACTGGAGCTGGGACCACTGAAGCCAGCGAAGTCTGGATTTGATCCAGCCGGCCAGATAACTCCAGTAGATAATGCATCACCTGATTCTGTGCTGCTTCCTGACTCTGTACTCGGGAAACCAGGTCCTGCATGGCGCTTGCCTCTGGGTTCCGCTTCCCCGGGTCCATGGGGCCTGAGTATACTGTCACTGGCCTAGACTGAGGGTGTTGTAAACTCGGGGATTCTTCCAATGGTTGGGAAGAGGAACCACAACTGAGCCGGAAAAGGGGAGGCCTAATATAGGATTTCCTCATACAGGACGCTGACAGTGGAGTTTGATGAAAGATTGAAGAGTTTTATTGCAGGGAAAACAACTTAAAGTCAAATGACAAAAGGAATAAATGTGGGAAATGTCCAGATCCACTGAGGGGTTTTGTGAGCAGGATTAGAGATGCTGGTAACTGAGGAAACTGTGGGTGATGTTTAAAAGTCACTGATAACTTATAAATAATGATAAAGGCACAGATGGATAAAGAACTTGTGAGCGGTGACAGAGACGCTGATGATGTGAAGAACTGAAGTGCAGGGGTTTTTGACGCTGTTATTTTGTAGAACTTGAGAACGGTGACTGAGGCGCTGATGATATGAGGAACTGAGGTGCAGGGGTTTTAGACGCTGTTAGTTTGTAGAACTTGAGAACGGTGACTGAGACGCTGATGATGTGAGGAACTAAAGTGCAGGGGTTTTAGATGCTGTTAATTTGTAGAACTTGAGAACGGGGATTTAGGCCTGCAGCCACGCTGATTCATAGGAGCACCGGTGACTGGAGCTCAGAGAGATATCCCGCCTGCTGAGTACATTGGAACCGGTGCAGCGAACTGGCAGACTGGAAATGCCGGAGGCACTGGAGTACAACTGCAGATATCCTTGCTGGGAACAAGAGCACTGGCATCTATGTCAGGGAAAGACGATACTCAGGCACTGAGGCTCCGTCCGGCGTTAGACTTTGAATTCCCCGCACAAGCTGGATTGGCGGAGCAGTCAGATGACGTCACCCGCCCCCCCCCGTCTACATGAAGCCGGGTGTCATGGCGGTGCCCATGCCCCGGAGAACCGCCGGGAGCCGAGCCAGCCAGACGCCGGAGCCCGTGGCCCACCGAAAGCAGAGGCCGCAACATCGACCAGCAGACACGCAGGGGTAAGCGCGGCGAACGCCGCCTCTGGTGTGTGACAGTATCATTTCAATTTCAGGGCCATAATCTTGATTTTAGATAAACCTCAATAGATTAAATATTTCCGATAGATGGGGATCGTTTTTCCCAACGGTCTGTGGTCTAGGAAAATGTATATAAGGAACATATCTAAATAGAGACTCAGAGTGGGGGATAGATCATTTGAGATAATAAATATCATTGATATTGGCAATATACATGCCTACACAGCAATTTGATGAGATCTTATATTGAAACACATCTTTTTTCACATTCTCTTATTTCTTCAATTCACATATATGTTAGTCCTTGTCATTTTTAACTTCTATGTTTCACTGTAGTCTGGATCAATTATTTATCATACAATTTACATTTAATGAATATCTAATAAAGGTTATATTTTAACAATTTATCTTTAGTTTGTGCGTCAACACTACAGATTCTTCTGTTTCTTTTCCTCTCCTAACTCAAAAATAGAATCACAAGAAAAAGCCGGAACACAGTCTCTTGATGTGGATCCATTTCGGTAAGGAAAAAAAAGAAGGGAGGAGGATAAAAATATGAAGAGAGGTGGTTTTTGGATAGAGAAAAAAAATAAGAGAACCGTCCTTGATTTTGCTGTTCACCACGCTCAGGTGCCGTTCAACAGTCCTGCCTTTCAGCCTTCCTGGAACATATTCTCAAGTGATATTAGGTCTCCTTCACCATTCTCTTTCTCACAAGTTTTCTCCGGGTCACCAACCTTCTTGCAGTGGGCCGAGTGGACCCAAGTCTCTCTCTCGGTTACTTTCAGCGCTGTCGTGCTGGTCAATAAAACTTGATATGGTCCTTCCCACCTGTCAATGAGGCAACCTGAGCGTAGTAAATTTCGAATAATCACATAGGCCCTCATTCCGAGTTGATCGCTCGCTGCCGTTTTTCGCAGTGCAGCGATCAGGTGAAAAAAACTGCACTTATGCGCATGGCACACAGTGCGCATACGATATGTACTTTCACACAAAACTTTGTCGTTTTACACAAGCTCCAGCGCCTCTTTTCAGTCGCTCGAGTGTTCGTTGTTTGACAGGAAGTGGGTGTTTCTGGGCGGCAACTCAGCATTTTCAGGGAGTGTGCTAAAAAATGCAGGCGTGCGAGGTAAAAACGCAGGAGTGGCTGGGGAAACGGGGGAGTGGCTGGCCAAACGCAGGGCGTGTTTGTGACGTCAAACCAGGAACTAAACAGACAGCAGTCATCGCAAGCTAGGAGTAAGTCTTGAGCCACTCTGAAACTGCATGAATTTTTTTAGTAGCAGAACTGCTAACCTTTCGTTCGCACTTCTGCTAAGCTAAGATACACTCCCAGAGGGCGGCAGCTTAGCGATTGCACTGCTGCTAAAAGCAGCTAGCGAGCGATCAACTCGGAATGAGGGCCATAGTCCCCAGGTTCAATGTCATGACAATTACTGTTTGGTAGGTCAGGAATCACCAGTTTCAGATTCCTTTGCTGGTTTCTCAGTTGCTGGCTCATCCTAACTAAATATTGCACAGTTATTTCATTATCGCACTTCAGATCATCCTGAGGGTCTATCATTACATGGGGTTGTCGTCCAAAAAGATTTTCAAAGGGAGATAGGTTAAGCGGTGACCTGGGAGGGGTTCTGATGCTGTACAACACTAGTGGCAGTGCTTCTGGCCACAACAGTCCAGTTTCAGCCATCACTTTGCTCAGCTCGTTCTTAATAGTGCTATTCATTCTCTCCACCTTCGCACTGGCCTGTGGCCGGTAAGGAGTATGTAGCTTACTATTAATACCCATAAGTTTGCACATGACCTGAAAGACTTTACCTGTAAAATGGGTACCCCTATCACTTTCAATCATTTTAGGGATATCATACACACAAATTCTTGTACAATTTTCTTAGCAGTGAATACGGCAGTATTTGTGGTGGCGGGGAATGCTTCTACCCAGTTCGAAAAGACATCAGTACATACCAAAACATACTTTAAATTCCTACAGGGTGGTAGCTGTATGAAGTAAATTTGTATTACCTGGAAAGGTCCATCTGTAGGAGGGATATGGGATGGCTCCGTTGGTATTACCTTACCAATATTCTTCCTCAAGCAAGTCAGACATGTCATTGCTTTCTTGCTCACCTGAGAAGAGAACCCTGGCACACTCCAGTAGGCTCTTACCAATTTGCACATATCTTCCTTGCCCAGATGAGTCAGACCATGTGCTGCTTCAGCTAGGCTTGGGAGATATGCCCTGGGGGCCACTGGATTACCTTGTCCATTTCTCCAGAGTTCTGAGGACTCCTGACCATATCCCTTCATCTTCCAGACTGCCTTTTCCTGTAGGGAACACAAATTTTGCATTTCGATTTATTGTTGCATGTTTACCGTGTTGAATGTCATAAGTTGTGTGGTGTTAGTTTGTGTGGTAGTGCTTGCTGCTGATTTTGCAGCTTCGTCCACTCGGCTGTTACCAATTGAGATTGGGTCTTGGTAGTAAGTGTGTGATTTACACTTGATAACAGCCACTCTGTCAGGTTCCTGTATGGCTGTCAGAAGCCTCTTAATGTGTGACGCATGGCTACAGGTGTGTCAGCTGCCGTCATGAAATTTCTGAGGCGCCACAGGGCCCCGATATCATGCACCACTCCAAAGGCATATCTAGAGTCTGTGTATATATTAGCTGACTTAGCCTTTGCCAACTCACATGCTTTGGTCAGTGCTACCAGCTCAGCGACTTGTGCTGAGTGAGGTGGACCAAGGGGTTCAGCTTCTATGATACCTTCATCATCTACAACTGCATATCCAGTGCAAAAGTCTCCTGAGTCTGTCTGTCTGTGGCAACTACCATCAGTGTAGAAGGTAAAGTCTATGCCTTCCAGTGGGTTGTCACTGATGTCAGGTCTCGCAGTGAAAGTCTGGTTCAGGTATTCCATACAATCATGCATATCAGTGTCTGCACTAAATCCTCCTTCACCATCATGCAAGATGAAACGAGTTTGCTAACTTCTTTGCAGATAAAATATCCACCATTCGGGCTGAAATCTCCACAGTGCCATCAAAGGAGTGTCAAACTACAAAACCTGCCAATAAAAGCCACCTGCCTTCATGGACCAGCTTTAACCCAGTGGATAAAAAAGACATTGCTGAAATTGCACAGATTTTGCATCCCACCACCTGTGATCTGGACCCTGCCTCAACCAAGCTTCTAATAGGTTGTATGGATATAATTGGTCCTGTCTTTGTAAAAATTGTTCAATGCTCTTTGCAGACTGGCATATTTCCTGGACCCCTAAAGGAAGCAATTGTTAGACCTCTTCTTAAAAAAACTAATTTAGGTCCCGACTGCATGACCAACTATAGACTGGTATCAAACATTCCTTTTCTAGAAAAGGTTATTGAGAAAGTGGTTGCAAATCAACTGGAAACCCGCCTGACAACCCATGATATCTATGATCCATTCCAATCAGGATTCAGGAGAAGACATAGCACTGAAACAGCCCTGGTGTGTGTGTGTTAAATGATCTTCTGATGGCAAGAGACAGAGGGGACTGTTCAATATTAATACTTCTGGATCTCTCTGCAGCATTTGATACCGTGGACCATGGGCTTCTGATTGAGCGACTGATACATTTTTGTGGACTGGATGGCACAGTCCTAAGTTGGTTCAAATCATTTCTCACAGGTAGGTCACAGAGAGTATCGTCTGGATTATACTCATCACCACCAGTGCCATTGCCATGTGGTGTCCCACAAGATTCTATACTATCACCCATGCTTTTTGCAGTATACATGCTCCCGCTGGGTGAAATAATCAGGCGCCATGGGCTAGTCTACCACTGCTATGCAGATGATACATAACTGTACTTGTCCTTTGCTCCGGGCACTGATAACACAATAGCAACCCTAAATGGCTGTCTAGCTGAACTCCTGGAGTGGATGAGTGAAAGTTGGCTGTGACTGAACCCAGATAAAACAGAGGTCCTTATGATAGGACCACAACATCAAAGGACAAGACTGCAGCATAGCCAACCAACTGGACTTACACTCGGGGATTCAGAATTACAAACCACTGATCATGTGCGGAATCTTGGCGTTGTCCTGGATGGTGGCTTGACACTTAAACATTAGATATCAGCCACAACCAAATCCTCATTCTTTCACCTGAGGAACATAGCCAGAATCAAGCACTTAATTCCCTCAGATGATCTGCTAAAAGTCATCCATGCATTTGTATCATCTCGATTAGACTGCTGTAATGCCCTCTATCTTGGTCTCCCAGCAAAAGAATTGCACCGCTTACAGCTGGTGCAAAACACAGCTGCCAGGCTGTTAACCGACCAACACCGTTCTAGCCGCATAACACCCATACTCTACTCCCTTCACTGGCTGCCTGTAAGATGGCGAATCATCTTCAAGATTGGCTTACTGAGTTTCATAGCACTACATGACCAGGGCCCAAGGTACCTGAAGCAGCTACTAACCCCATACTGCCCCACTCGATAACTGCGATCTGTAGATGAAGGACTTTTAGCAGTATCTAGAATCTCCCGTAATTCATCTGGGGGTCGAGCTTTTAGTCATGTGGCTCTGACTCTATGGAACTCACTTCCCTGCACAGTGCGAGAGGCCCCAACTATAGAATCCTTCAAAAGTAGACTCAAGACTTTCCTTTTTACTCAAGCATTCCCATTATTGTCCCTGTAGTATGTAGTATGTTTCTGTATTCTATGAAAAGCTGTTCTGTACTTCATTATTTTCTGTACAATATTATGCTATGTATCTGTTAAGCGCCTTGAGTCCTATTCGAGAAAGAGTGCTATATAAATAAAATTATTATTATTATTATTCTCATCCTACACCCTTTGTGCATGACAAGGCACACTCGGTAAGTAAGTTGCAGGATTTAGTGTGCTGCACCTCTTTATGGTGATGTTTACAGGGGCCATCAGTGATAGTTCCCACTTTGTAATCCGAGCGGATGAGACATGTCTGGTTTGGACGGAGTTTAGCAAGGCTGATACTGCATGAGGTGTATGGATTGTCTTGTCGTGTCCTAACACTACGTCTTCACTTTTACTTACCAACAAAGCTATGGCTGCAATACTTCGTAGGCACGTGGGGAGAGACCATGCTACGGTGTCCAATTGTGCACTGTAGTAGGCTACCGGTCTGCCGGCATCACCACTTTTCTGGGTTAGGACTCCTGCCATGCACCCAGCACTTTCGGTACCGTACAACTAAAAGGTTTCTTGTAATCTTGCATCTCCAATGCTGGTGCTTGTGACAAACACTCTTTTAGTCCCTCAAACGCCGGTTCGGACTCTTCTGTATGAGAGACCCGTTCTGGTTTGTTTGAAGAGACTATTTCCTGCAGTGGTAGTGCCAGAATAGAGAACCCTGGAATCCAGTTCCGACAATACCTGCACATTCCTAGAAAAGTGCAAATTTGTTGCTGGGTTTGCGGCAGAGTCATGTCGCGGATGGCCTGTATTCTGTCGGTGGTCAGGTGTCTGAGTCCTTGCGTCAAGCAGTGTTCCAAGTATTTAACCTTAGTCCAGCACAACTGCAACTTATCCATAGAATCCTTGTCCAGTCTGGGAGAGATGAAACAGAAGCTGTTTAGTGACTGCCAGTGACGACTCGAATGAGTCAGAGCATAACAACAAGTCATCAACATATTGTATCAGCACCGTCCCATTCTCAGGTTGAAAGGATTGCAAACAGTTATGTAGGGCCTTGGAGAAAATACTTGGGCTGTCAATGAAACCTTGGGGGAGACGGGTCCAGGTGTACTGTACTGCCCTGTAGGTGAATGTGAAAAGGTACTGACTGTCTGGGTGAAGAGGGACAGAAAAGAAAGCAGAACAGAGGTCAATCACAGTGAAGAACTTAGAGGTAGAGGGAATTTGCATGAGGATGACCGCTGGATTGGGCACTACGGGGAATTGGCTCTTGACTATTTTGTTTATCCCCCTTAGATCCTGCACTAGCCTGTAACCCCTCCCCCCTCTCCTTTTCACAGGGAAGATGGGACTGTTGGCTGTGCTGGACGTCCTGACTAGGATGCCCTGCTGTAGCTGCAGTTCTATGACAGGGTATTCTCCTAATTCCACCTCTGGTTTGAGAGGATACTGGAGGATTTTTGGAGCTATCCTGTCATCTTTGAGTTGTACTACTACTGGGGCTACATTCGCCATTAATCCAGTGTCCTGTCCATCTTTGGTCCAAAGAGAACCCGGTATTTGTGAGATCAATTCCTTTACCTGTGATGGACATGTGTCTATAACGGTAGAGTGTAACATTAGCCTTTGAGGGGTGTCTAATATTTTTTGTACTTCCTGTGCATGGTTTTCAGGGATATCTAAAAAAACACCCTCAGGGGTACAATATATGACACACCGCATTTTACACAACAAATCTCTGCCAAGTAGATTAGCCGGAGCCGAAGCAGCCAACAGGAAAGAATGTTTGGTATGCAAGGGCCCTATCGTAATCTATGCAGGTCTACCCAAAGGGTACTGCTGCACTTTTCCCGTTACTCCCATTGCCGAAATAATTTTGCCCGTGGTCTTTATACCTGCTGTGGAGTTTAGCACTGATCTGGCCACCCCTGTATCTACAAGAAAAGGTTGTATGGTACCAGCCATCTTGACCATGACCTCAGGTTCATCTCTGAGGCTACTAGTCAACCTCACTGGCTGTAGGATACAGGTGTGACCCCCTTACTATTGTCTGTATGATTGGTTTCCCCGGAGGGTGTTGGCAGCTACCGTATGTAAAGGACCTATCTGGGATGAATTGGAGGACTGCCCATCCCTCCTTGGGGGAAATCTTTGTGTCTCCTCTCTATTTGGCTCAAAATCCCTTCTATATGTCACTTTATCCCGTCTATGTGTTGGGTAGCTCTGGGTACGTGGCTCATATCTAGGGGCTTGTGATCTGTTCTGTCTACATTCCCTGGAGAAATGTCCCTCTCTCCCACATGTGTAACATCTACTTACCCTCCTTCTTGGTTCTTCAAACACTTGGGGGTTGGGTTGTGTAGGTTGGACTTCTGGAGCCCGTATGCTTACCATCATCAACCCCTGCTGTTCTCTGTGCTTTAGGATATTTTTGTCATGTTCGATGGCAGATTCTCTTAGTGCATCTACGGTAACCCCCCTCCAGTTAGGCAAAGAAGTCTGTACTCTGACCTTCAATGCCTCTTTGAGTGCATCCATTAACACAGAGACAGCAACCTCCCTGTGGTGTGCATCATTCCTTATGTCTTCTATCCCAGTATATTTAACCATGTCTTGTAAGGCTCTCTGAAAATATATTCGGATGCAAGTTCACTTTCCTTTTGTTTGAAAGTGAAAATTCTACTTCATTTTTCAATTGTGGGGAAATACAATCCTAGTTGTATGTTAATCTGCCTTACGTTCTCCTGATTGTATTCGTCAGTTAAAAGACCGTCTGCCTCTATTTTACAATCTGTGACAAATCTGTGGGGGTCAATATTTGAGGGTAGGCATGCTCTTAACACTGTCCGCCAATCTTTGTTTGTGGGTTCATGGGCATTACCCAGATCCTTGATAAATTTCTGGCATCCAGCTAAATCTTTCCTGGGATCAGGGAATTCTAAAATGATTGACCGTAGTTCGGACCTGGACCACGGGCAATACATTGCAATATTCCTGATGGGGGTTACTCCCTGGTTTTCAGTTCTTCCATTGGGAACTGCTATTACCCGGACAGGATTTAACCCAACCACATCACTTTTGTTTGCCTCAGTGCGGGAAGCTACTGTCTCTGCATAACGCACAGTCCCATACTCACCTGTGGATATGATCTCACCCGCTCCTCCAGTGGAGGGCATCACTACAACTCTTACTGGTTGGGCTGTGCCCATCTGCATTTCCTGTATGGTGGCTGCCAGGGAGAGGGCTGAGATCACGCTGGGCTCGTTGTCTTCCTCAGAACTACAACCTTTGAAAGGACTTAAAACAGGATACAATCGGCATAGGTTAGGGTTATTTCAATTTGCAAGTGTTTCCCTGCAATTGCCTGGTATGCTATTGGTTGTAGCAGCCTTCTCTCCATCAACATATGGCTGTGGTGGTGCACTTGCAGTCACATTCTTTATTGGTTTGGAACATGCCATACAAGTAAGCTCCCTTTGCATTTCTCTCTCTTGTTGCCAAATGTTCAAACAGTCGTTATGTCTGATCCTTTGTTTCTTGGATTTTATCAGACATATCCTATTTCTAACATTTTGCAGCACCTCTGGTTCAAAACTCCCAACCCTAGGAAATGATGCCCTGTCCTCAACAGTCATACGTATCCATGCGTCACAAAAAGCCTCCGTGTAGGGACCTTACTTCCTACTCATAATATACCGAGTGCACCCTCTTGGTCTCTGCTCCTCAGCCTGAACCCGAGCTCCAGAACGCCCCTCGCGTGCCCATTTGGCTCCCATTGTGGGCTTTTTCACAACACACCAAAATGGCCCACATGAGGTGACGGTGAAAAGTCTTTAATGAGCGCTTTTCACCCACTCATGCCTCCACTGGCCAGTACCATGGCTCACTTCTGTAGTGACCCCTGCGTACCCAGACTAGGCCCCTACCAGACCCCTCAGCACTGAAATTATTGAAGCATTAACAGAATCAATACAACACCTGTTCAGTGGAGGTTAAAAGTCTGTTGGAATATTTTCCTGAGAGAGTCAGCGAAAAATTCCTTCTACTTTACACAAATCACGTCTGCGTATGCTTTACACAGCACGTATGATAAAGCAATTGCGCGAGATCACGCAAATGGTATCACGTTGCGCCACGTTGCGTACTTGTTATCTATACGCCCTGCAATCACGGGAGTCAAATTCACAAGCTGCACTCCACAGCCGGAGCGTGACACCAACCCTTTTAATCAGCCTTTAATCAATACAATGCACAATCTATCACGCTCCTTTGCACGGTTTTCCTGTAATAATAAACACACACACACTACGTGCCACACTACGTGCCTCAATACCAATAATAACGGTAGCCAACCTTCACACCACCGAGCCACTGCTAACTCAGTGCCTTCACCGACGAGATCCCGCTTTGTCCTGGTTCAATCCACTCACAGTTGCTTTTAACACCCCCACACTATTAGATTTTCTGTACAGAAAAAAAAAATCACTCCCTTTGGTTGGTAACTTGTTCCAGAGTTACTACACTTATAATAAGAATTTTCAGTAATCTGTCGAAAATCGGATAATTACTCGTTATTGTATAACTATGTTTTCTATCCCACCTTTAAATTTATTACGCAAACATGCGCGTTCCTTCGCCATGTGCGCGCTCCCGTACGTTTACCTCACAAACCGTACCACGTGTACACCGTGCGTTCGCAAACTCAATATACCACACTTATAACTATCAATGTAAGCAATAATCCTACTGCTCACTTACACAATATGCTTTTGTTCCTTACACCCGCCGGAAGTTGCCCACAAGGGTAATCCTCCTTGGAGTGCTTACCTAAGCGTTTAGGCCAGAACTGCGTTTTGTGTTTTTATAAATACTCCCTTAACAAAATATATCAAATATATAACAAATAAACGTATCCGATTTTACACAGATCTATAATGACTATTACAACCTATGGCAACAATATGTGAGAGTGTATGCAAACTAGTGATGTGCACCGGAAATTTTTCGGGTTTTGTGTTTTGGTTTTGGATTCGGTTGCAGGGCCGTGTTTTGGATTCGGACGCGTTTTGGCAAAACCTCCCTGAAAATTTTTTGTCGGATTCGGGTGTGTTTTGGATTCGGGTGTTTTTTTTACAAAAAACACTCAAAAACAGCTTAAATCATAGAATTTGGGGGTGATTTTGTTTCCATAGTATTATTAACCTCAATAACAATAATTTACACTCATTTTCAGTCTATTCTGAACACCTCACACCTCACAGTATTATTTTTAGTCCTAAAATTTGCACCGAGGTCGCTGGATGGCTAAGCTAAGCGACACAAGTGGCCGACACAAACACCTGGCCCATCTAGGAGTGGCACTGCAGTGTCAGGCAGGATGGCACTTCAAAAAAATAGTCCCCAAAACAGCACATGATGCAAAGAAAAAAAGAGGTGCACCAAGGTCGCTGTGTGACTAAGCTAAGCGACACAAGTGGCCGACACAAACACCTGGCCCATCTAGGAGTGGCACTGCAGTGTCAGGCAGGATGGCACTTCAAAAAAATAGTCCCCAAACAGCACATGATGCAAAGAAAAAAAGAGGCGCACCAAGGTTGCTGTGTGACTAAGCTAAGCGACACAAGTGGCCGACACAAACACCTGGCCCATCTAGGAGTGGCACTGCAGTGTCAGGCAGGATGGCACTTCAAAAAAATAGTCCCCAAACAGCACATGATGCAAAGAAAAAAAGAGGCGCAATGAGGTAGCTGTGTGACTAAGCTAAGCGACCCAAGTGGCCGACACAAACACCTGGCTCATCTAGGAGTGGCACTGCAGTGTCAGACAGGATGGCAGATTTAAAAAATAGTCCCCAAACAGCACATGATGCAAAGAAAAAAAGAGGCGCACCAAGGTCGCTCTGTGACTAAGCTAAGTGACACAAGTGGCCGACACAAACACCTGGCCCATCTAGGAGTGGCACTGCAGTGTCAGGCAGGATGGCACTTCAAAAAAATAGTCCCCAAACAGCACATGATGCAAAGAAAAAAAGAGGCGCACCAAGGTCGCTGTGTGACTAAGCTAAGCGACACAAGTGGCCGACACAAACACCTGGCCCATCTAGGAGTGGCACTGCAGTTTTCTAGCGAGAGGATGAGTGGTTCCATCCTCATGTGAATCTGAACCACTAGCCATGAACATAGGCCAGGGCCTCAGCCGTTCCTTGCCACTCCGTGCCGTAAATGGCATATTGGCAAGTTTACGCTTCTCATCAGACGCTTTCAATTTTGATTTTTGGGTCATTTTACTGAACTTTTGTTTTTTTGGATTTTACATGCTCTCTACTATGACATTGGGCATCGGCCTTGGCAGACGACGTTGATGGCATTTCATCGTCTCGGCCATGACTAGTGGCAGCAGCTTCAGCACGAGGTGGAAGTGGATCTTGATCTTTCCCTATTTTAACCTCCACATTTTTGTTCTCCATTTTTTAATGTGTGGAATTATATGCCAGTATCAATAGCAGTGGCTTACTACTATATATACTGCGCACAACTGAAATGCACCACAGGTATGGATGGATAGTATACTTGACGACACAGAGGTAGGTAGAGCAGTGGCCTTCCGTACCGTACTGCTATATATACCGGTGGTCACTGTCAGCAAACTGCAAAACTAAAATGCACCACAGGTATAGAATCTAGATGGATAGTATACTTGACGACACAGAGGTAGGTAGACCAGTGGCCTTCCGTATCGTACTGCTATATATACACTGGTGGTCACTGTCAGCAAACTGCAAAACTAAAATGCAATACAGGTATAGAATCTAGATGGATAGTATACTTGATGACACAGAGCTAGGTAGAGCAGTGGCCTTCCGTACCGTACTGCTATATATACTGGTGGTCACTGTCAGCAAACTGCAAAACTAAAATGCACCACAGGTACAGAATCTAGATGGATAGTTTACTTGATGACACAGAGGTAGGTAGAGCAGTGGCCTTCCGTACTGTACTGCTATATATACTGGTGGTCACTGTCAGCAAACTGCAAAACTAAAATGCACCACAGGTATAGAATCTAGATGGATAGTATACTTGATGACACAGAGGTAGGTAGAGCAGTGGCCTTCCGTACCGTACTGCTATATATACTGGTGGTCACTGTCAGCAAAACTCTGCACTGTACTCCTCCTATATACTACTGCTGGTCCCCAGTCCCCACAAAAAAAGCAGTGTGAGCACAGATATATGCAGCACACTGAGCACAGATATGGAGCGTTTTCAGGCAGAGTACGGATTAAACTGGTGGTCACTGATCAGCAAAACTCTGCACTGTACTCCTCCTATATGATACAGCTGCTCCCCAGTCCCCACAATTAAGCAGTGTGAGCACAGATATATGCAGCACACTGAGCACAGATATGGAGCGTTTTTCAGGCAGAGAACGGATAAAACTGGTGGTCACTGATCAGCAAAACTCTGCACTGTACTCCTCCTATATAATACAGCTGCTCCCCAGTCCCAACAATTAAGCAATAAGCACAAATATTTACGTCAACATTAATAAACGGAGAGGACGCCAGCCACGTCCTCTCCCTAACATTTCCAATGCACGAGTGAAAATGGCGGCGACGCGCGGCTCCTTATATAGAATCCGAATCTCGCGAGAATCCGACAGCGGGATGATGACGTTCGGGCGCGCTCGGGTTAACCGAGCCATACGGGAGAATCCGAGTATGCCTCGGACCCATGTAAAATGGGTGAAGTTGGGGGGAGGTTTGGTTTCCGAGGAACCGAACCCGCTCATCACTAATGCAAACTATCAGTACACTTTGTGCACGCTTTCGCGCCAAAAATTACACACAAAAGAAAGTAAATGGTTTTTCCCTGTTTTCCCTCAGTTCGCACCAGCACCTCTAAGACTATACAGAACAGACGTGGTCTAACAACATTAGATGGTTTTAAAAACAATACAAAATTATTTAAGACGCGTCTCCACCCTTTGTTTGTAGACCAAAGTCTGTTAGGACCTGCAAGTCGTGAGTATGTGGTGAACTGGACGAGCCGCCAACTGTTAAGTCCGTTTAACTTACAGGGAAATGTTATACCTTATAATACAATGGTTCGGGCCGCTGCGGCTGCTGAATGCGGACAATACCCCTACGACATGAAAGCACGTAGCGTATGCACGCAGACACGCTATGCGCACTGTACAGCGACACATGTGGCTGAGTACACTCCTATACCCAAACAAGAATGGAATGCAACACCAGTTGTAAATGTTATGTTGTGGTCCAACACAGCAACAAATATTTACTAAAAAGGGATATACACAGAAATACAACAATATCACAAGAGAACAGCTACAACCAATAGTACATACGTTTGTTCGCCTGAGCCTCCCTGATCCGGTCCTCAGTCAATCTCAGCAAGATGACCTTCAGAGAATAGACTGAGACCAGCCAGGAGGCCTTGCTTTTATACAATGGTCCAAAACACAATACAAAGGAAACTATAAGCTCTTCTTTCATCGGTCAAAGGGCTGGTCATTTACAGTACATGAGGGGTCATAGGTTGGTTTGAATAGGTGGGCAATGCTTGCGCCAGGTGTACTTGCAGATGTCCTCCACTGGGTTCCCTCCGAATATCATGAGTACAGTAATTACAGTAAGATATGAATATTGTATTGCATGCTATAATCTGCAAACTGCGATCTGAATTTAGCCCTTGAAATACTGTACATCTGGATACCAAACACTATAGGGGTCATTCCGAGTTGTTCGCTCGCAAGCTGCTTTTAGCAGCTTTGCACACGCTAAGCCGCCGCCTACTGGGAGTGAATCTTAGCATATTAAAATTGCGAACGAAAGATTAGCAGAATTGCGAATAGACACTTCTCAGCAGTTTCTGAGTAGCTCCAGACTTACTCGGCATCTGCGATCAGTTCAGTGCTTGTCGTTCCTGGTTTGACGTCACAAACACACCCAGCGTTCGCCCAGACACTCCTCCATTTCTCCAGCCACTCCCGCGTTTTTCCCAGAAACGGTAGCGTTTTTTCACACACTCCCATAAAACGGCCAGTTTCCGCCCAGAAACAACCACTTCCTGTCAATCACATTACGATCACCAGAACGAAGAAAAAACCTCGTAATGCCGTGAGTAAAATTCCTAACTGCATAGCAAATTTACTTGGCGCAGTCGCACTGCGGACATTGCGCATGCGCAATAGCGACTATTCGCTCCGTTGCGACAAAAAAATAACGAGCTAACAACTCGGAATGACCCCCCATATCCTAACCTAATTCTGTCCCCTCACAGCCTGTAAAGCTGGATATCTCTATTGTTCAATTTCTGAAGTAAATGTAACTTGCTGGTGTGGTGTGTTGTAGACTATGTGTAAATTATGCACTATGTGGATAAAATGTCAGATATGTCTTTGTGGATTTTCTATGCAAATGCGTATGCTACCGTATTTACGCATACCACGCGCTAATACACAGGGTATGCGCACGCATGGCAGAGGCCACTCTGTGTGGTGTTTGCACATGTTGGATATGGGTATAATATTTTCGACAGCGCTGCCATGACACTTGCGGTCAGCTGACCTGTAACACCCAATCCTGCGCTGTTTCTGCACACATACTGTAATTCAAGCATCCAATGCCTGCTGACCAGGGGGTATAAATCCAGAACATCGGCTCAGTCTTATTGCCTTGAACAACACGTCATATGCAGTGTACAGCGTCTCCTGGCTCCAGTCTTCTGTCTCCAGTGATTTCCTTGCTCCAGTGTCTCCGTGGAACTATAGGCTCCAGTCATCCAGCTCTGCTACAACTCCTTCCACAGTTAGCTTCCACCTCTGCATGCAGTAAGAGACTCTCTCCAGGTGCTACTTACCATTCTCACCTGTGAGTTGTTATCTGCGTTCAGCACTGTGCTATTCCATCTGGCACTTAAAACAACCAGCTTGCAATTACAAACTGTCTCCTGCTTTGGCCTTGCTTGGCTTTGTGTACTTGTGCATATATACAGACTGTGTGAATCTAATGCTGTTGGTTTCCAGACCAATCTCTGGAGTTACTTTTGCCTGTGTTCACTGTCATCAGTTGCATTACTATCGTCTGCATATTTGATCCTGTTGGCATCAGCTTCTAGGCGGGTCATCACTGTTATTAATTTCACTGGTTTACAGATCATCACCTATGACTGTTATTATACAGTATCTCCATCAGCTCCTTTGCTCATACCATCAGTATTGTATTGTGCTTCAGTGACTGTTCATATCCCTGTGTGCTAAATAGATATCATTGCGCACATGCACAGGAATCTTCTACAGCCTCCTTGTTTCCTCCACCGCACCACCACTGACCCACTAGTGCCCCCTCGGTGAACAGACACAATTACAGACCTGCCAGTTTGTTCAATGCCCATGAACCCGGACGGTGGTCAGAGTGTGGGGGCAGAGACACTTCAAGGGATGTCTTCCCGACTGGACACTCTACAACAATCCCTTCCAAGTTCCATTTCTCCAGCTCCATTTTCAGCTCCAGCTCCAGTACCCACTTCCACAGCTACAAGTTCTCCAGTTTGCTTCTGTTCCAGTATCCCGTCTTTTTCTTCATTACCTGAGTATATTTGATGGTAATCCCAAAATGTGCCGGGGGATTTTAGAACCAGTGTGAAGTTCACTTTGAATTACTGCCGCACAATTTCCTGATACCGAGGGCAAAGGTTGCATACATTGTGTCTCTCCTGACTGGTCCTGCCTTAAATTGGGTCTCCCCGTTATGGGTGTGAGCAGATTCTCTTCTGAACACAGAATTTGTTGCTGCATTCAGATGCATCTTTGATGAACCTGGGCATTCAACATCCGCTTCCTCAGACATCCTCCAGATTCGCCAGGGAACACGTACCGTGGGACAATGGCCCTCATTCCGAGTTGATCGCACCAAGCAACTTTTTGCTGCTGGTGCGATCAACTAATCTCCACCTATGGGGTAGTGTATTTTAGCATAACTGGGAACGCTTGTGCAGCACTGCTATGCTAAAAAAGTTTCCTGCAAAACAAGACCAGGGTAAGCGTTACTTACCCTGTGCAACGGATCCAGCGATGAAGGTCCCGGTCCTGACATCAGACATCCTCCAAACGCCTGGACACACCTGCGTTGGACTCGCCACCCCTGGAAAACGGTGAGTATCCGCCCCGGAAAGCCTCCAGCCTGTCCATCTTCTTGCGATCGCCACTGCGATCACATTTGTCGCTGGTGGCATCGTTGCCCGGTGACGATTGTCGCCAGGCAATGACGCGCGTGCGCAATGCATCTACCGCACATTTCTGACCCGTTTGCACCACAGCTGCGTGCGAACGGGTCAGAATGACCCCCAATATGTCATTCAGTTCCAGACATTGGCATCAGAGGTAAAGTGGAATAATCAGGCATTGGTTGCCGCGTTCTGGCATGGACTATCCGATCGTATTAAAGATGAGCTGGCTACCGGAGATCTCCCAGAGCAACTGGAAGCTTTCATTTCTTTATGTGTGAAATTGGACTTGCGTTTGCATGAACAGACCAGTGAATGCTCTTGAAGTGACTCTCGCAAGCAGGCTCAGACTGGCCCACAGGGGTACAGGGGAAAACACTGCACTGCCTGGGGGGCCCTCCTCCTCTAGGGATCAGGTTCTAGATTGTGCACTTGAATTATATATTATACATATTTTACCTTATACTACACAGGATTATGATGTATTCTCTACAGTACATTGCTGTCATTAATCTGGCCCATTAACATGCATGCACTAGCATTAATTACTATATAAATTATCAAGGAGTCCAGACCAGGTACTCTATAATGGTTAGCCAAACCTCTGTGGTGGCTGGCCACACCCTCTTTGGTGGCTGGTCACACCTCTAATCATGGGCCCCTACCACTGCATACCCCCGGTGGGCCCTTCATGCTCTAGTCCGACACTGCTCACAAGCATCGAGTTATGCCTCAAGTACAATCCCAGTCTACTGCTTCTGATGAACCTATGCAAGTGAATAGGTCCCGCTAAACCCCTGAGGAGCGGTCAGGATGTTACGGGAAAGACTGTGCTTATATTGTGCTGCTGCTGCTGGTCATGTGATTAGTTCCTGTCCTACTCATTCGGGAAACGCAAGGTCCTAACTTGAAAAGGAGGAGTCAAGTTAGGAACTTTAACCAAAGCTCCTTCGTCCAGAGATCTCATCCTGCCTGTTACCCTGGAAACACAAAAGGGGTTACAGTCTTTCTCTGCTTTAGTGGACTGTGGTGGTGCTGCTGGGAACTTCAGTACACAGGCTGTAATTGACAAGATTCATCTTCCTGTTTCAAAGCTGTCTCATCCAGTCTACCTTACTGCTGTGGACGGCAGCTGTTTCGCTGAAGGATCTATCATAAAAGTGGTCACACTCTTGATCTTGTCTTTCAGATTGGATTAGAAGTCACTGACCTAAAAATAAACCCAGTCATCTGGTCAAACCACCACTCCTTTTGGTTCTCAGTTGCAACCCCTCAAATAAGATCTCTGCCCATGGAGTTGACCAGGTATCATCCAAGGAGGGGTATAACTCCCTAGGCTCTTGCAGCATATCTGGATCTCTCTGCTATACTGTGTGCCTGTGAAGATCCCTAGTCCCTAGTCCATTATTATAATATGGATGTTAAGACTGCAATTGATATTATCGCCCCTGTGAGTATAAGACCTCTTAAACCACAACTTTGAGCTCCTTGATTCGATAACAGTGTTAGTGAGCTCAAGAAAAGGGGGGCGTAGACTGGAAAGACGATGGAGGAAGACTAACCTAGTGGATGACAAAATAAAATTAATAAAGCATAACGAAGAATATCAATCGTAAGAAATCACAGTTCCTGTCAAATGAGATCATGGCAGCAAACAGTAGGCCAACTCAACCGTTCCGCACAGTGGAGATGCTTTTCAAGCAAGCATTCCTGCAGACTGATGAAACCCTCTCCCAGGCAAGATGCAATGAGTTTGCAAACTTCTTTGCAGATAAAATATCCACCATCCGGGCTGGAATCTCCACAGTGCCATCAAAGGAGTGCCAAACTACAAAGCCTGCCAATATAAGCCACCTGCCTTCATGGACCAACTTTAACCCAGTGGATGAAAAGGACACTGCTGAAATTGCTCGGATTTTGCGTCCCACCACCTGGGATCTGGACCCGGCCTCAACCAAGCTTCTAGTAGGTTGTATGGATATAATTTGTCCTGTCTTTGCAAAAATTGTTCAATGCTCTTTGCAGACAGGCATTTTTCCTGGACCCCTAAAGGAAGCAATTGTTAGACCTCTTCTTAAAAAAACTAATTTAGATCCCGACTGCATGACCAACTACAGACCGGTATCAAACCTTCCTTTCCTAGGAAAGGTTACTGAGAACGTGGTTGCAAATCAACTGGAAACCCACCTGACAACCCATGATATTTATGATCCATTACGATCAGGATTCAGGAGAAGACATAGCACTGAAACGGCCCTGGTGTGTGTTAAATAATCTTCTGATGGCAAGAGACAGAGGTGACTGTTCAATATTAATCCTTCTGGATCTCTCTGCAGCATTTGATACCGTGGACCATGGGCTTCTGATTGAGCGACTGATACATTTCTGTGGACTGGATGGCACAGTCCTAAGCTGGTTTAAATCATTCCTCACAGGCAGGTCACAGAGAGTATCATCTGGAGTATACTCATCACCATCAGTGCCATTGCTATGTGGTGTCCCACAAGATTCTATACTATCCCCAATGCTTTTTGCAGTATACATGCTCCCGCTGGGTGAAATAATCAGGCGCCATGGCCTGGTCTACCACTGTTATGCAGATGATACACAACTGTAGTTGTCCTTTGCTCCGGGCACTGATAACCCAATAGCAACCCTAAATGGCTGTCTAGCTGAGCTCCAGGAGTGGATGAGCGCCAGTTGGCTGCGACTGAACCCGGATAAAACAGAGGTCCTTATAATAGGACTGCAACATCAAAGGACAAGACTGCAGCATAGCCAACCAACTGGACTTACACTCTGGGATTCAGAATTACAAACCACTGATCGAGTGCGGAATCTTGGCGTTGTCCTGGAAGGTGGCTTAAGACTTAAACATCAGATATCAGCCACAATCAAATCCTCATTCTTTCACCTGAGGAACACAGCCAGAATCAATCACTTAATTCCCTCAGATGATCTGCCAAAAATCATACATGCATTTGTATCATCTCGAATAGACTACTGTAATGCCCTCTACCTTTGTCTCCCAGCAATAGAATTGCACAGCTTACAGCTGGTACAAAACACAGCTGCCAGGCTGTTAACCAACCAGCCCCATTCTAGCCACATAACACCCATCCTCTACTCCCTTCACTGGCTGCCTATAAGCTGGCGAATCATCTTCAAGATTGGCTTACTGAGCTTCAAAGCATTACATGACCTGGGCCCAAGGTACCTGAAGCAGCTTCTGATCCCATACTGCCCCACTCGATTACTGCGATCTATAGATGAAGGACTATTAGCTGTACCTAGAATCTCCCGTAATTAATCTGGGGGTCGAGCTTTTAGTCATGCGACTCCAACTCTATGAAACCCACTTCCCTGCACAGTGCGAGAGGCCCCAACTATAGAATCCTTCAAAAGTAGACTCAAGACTTTCCTGTAAACTCATGCATTTCCATAATGTCCCTTTTAGTATCTTCATGCTTCTGTATTTTATGAAAAGCTGTTCTGTACTTCATTATTTTCTGTACTATATTGTGCTATGTATCTGTTAAGCGCCTTGAGTCCTTTTGGAGAAAGAGCGCTATATAAATAAAATTATTATTAATATTATCATTCTGCAAACTAAGCCAGTGGTCCTGGGAGTGGGCTTCCTCCTGTAACGATTTCTAGAGTTCTCTGTGTGTGCGTGCTTGGAAAGATGTCAGCTGAAGCCAGGTGAAAATTAAGTAAAGTTTATTGTGGAAAAAGTGGTGGTAAAAATAAATATAAACTGGATGCTTGATTACATGGAACAAAACACGATAAATGGAATATTTCAGGTTAAACATAGATGCAAAATAAACATGAAGAAATCCGGGTTTAAATCAAGCAGGGGAAAAATAACATACCCAAAAATGAAGTGATCAGGCAGGAATGGAAACAAACTGCAAATAATAGTCCAGAAATGTAGATGTTGAACCGGCAGGGTAAGAAGTCCAGAAGCAAGGCACATGCGTTTTAGCAAACTGCAGGGAAGTCTCCAAGAAGCAAATAAGGCAGAATCTGGACAGGGTTACTGGAGAGAGCCCAGTCTCACTCCATACGGAACCGCAATGATCTGCAACTAGATCCCTGTGAGCTGGACTTAAATAGTAGCACCAGGTGTTGGGCTCCAGGTGCACACGATCAGGTAATTACCCTGCAGAGGCAGTGTGCAGCTGCCATTCAGACCTGAGGCAACAAGTGAGACCCCTAGAGGCAGGAATGAGGTAATGCAAGGCAAAACAAACAGAAACATTCCTAACACCTCCATTCTGAGCTCATTGAACTCTTAGTCATTCCTAAAGCCACTCATGAGATTGTGCTGGGTATGCCCTGGCTTCAGTTACACAATCCACAAATTAACTGGTCCACCTTACAGCTCACAGAATGGAGTTCCTCATGTTTCCACTCCTGCCTGGCCCAAGTTCGTCCTGTGATATCTTCAGGGATAAAGCTCCAGTCTGATCTTCCGGAGGCCTACAAAGACTTTGCTGACGTCTTCAGTGAAAAAGCCGCTGATGTTCTGCCTCCCCATCAGGAGTGGGATTGTCCCATTGATCTCATCCCAGGGAGAAAGCCACCTAGAGGATGCACGTATCCTCTCTTTGTTCCCGAGACTCAAGCCATGAGTGAGTATATAAAAGTGAACCTACGGAAAGGGTTCATCCATCCTTCTTCATCTCCAGCAGGGGCGGGGTTTTTCTTTGTTAAGAAAAAATACAGAGGATTATGCCCCTGCATTGATTATTGAGGATTAAATGACATTTCCATTTAGAATAGCTACCCATTGCAATTGATTACGGAACTGTTTGACAGAGTTAAAGGTGCCAGTATCTTTACCAAGCTGGATCTCCGTGGGGCATACAACCTCATCAGAATCCGAAGTGGTGATGAGTGGAAAACCACTTTTAATACCCGCGATGGCCACTACGAATATCTTGTGATGCCCTTCGGATTAAGTAATGCCCCAGCTGTATTCCAGAACTTTATCAACAAGATATTCCAAGACATTCTGTACAAATATGTGGTAGTCTACCTCGATGACATCCTGATCTTCTCCCGTGACTTGGCTTCCCATCGCCAACAAGTGAAAGATGTTGTTCGACGTCTTCGACAGAATTGTCTTTATGATAAACTGTCTAAGTGCACCTTTGAAGCTTCTTCAATGCCCTTCCTAAGGCACATCATTTCCAATTCTGATCTTCAAATGGACCCAGCCAAGTTGGAAGCCATAGAGAACTGGTCTCTTCCCACTACACTCAAGTCGGTTCAGCGTTTCATTGGCTTCGCCAACTATTATAGAAAGTTCGTCAAACGATTTTCCACATTGATAGCCCCAATTACTTGCCTCATTCGGAAAGGGGCGAATCCTTCCCAGTGGTCTGAAGAAGCACTGTCTGCCTTTCAAAGAATTAAACAAGCTTTTGTTTCAGCTCCTGTGTTACAGCAGCTAGATGTCAACAAGGCTTTCGTTTTAGAGGTGGACGCCTCAACAGTTGGCGTTTGCGCAGTACTGTCCCAAGCTGGTGCCAATGGTAAGACTCACCCTTGTGGGTTTTTCTCTCATAGATTCCTACCCACCAAGATGAACTACTCCATTGGTGACCAGGAGCTTCTTGCAATTAAGCTGGCCCTCAAAGAATGGAGGTATCTGTTGGAGGGTGCGAAGTTTCCCATTACCATCTCTACTGACCATAAGAACCTCCTCTATTTAAAGGCAGAACAGTGTCTAAATCCTCATCAAGCAAGATGGGCCTTATTTTTTTTCACGTTTTAATTTCAAGTTGCAGTTTCGTCCTGGCTCTCAGAATGTTAAAGCGGACACTTTATCACGCTCCATGAGTTCCAATGAAGAAACTTCAGAACAAGTCTCTCGTCCAGTTCTCAATCCTGTAGTTTTTGCTTCCACAAATGTATCTCCAGTTCCACCTCCTGGAAAGATGTTCATCTCTCCTGAGCTTCGTCCAAATCTCCTGTCTTGGGCTCACACTTCTAAGTTCACAGGCCATCCTGGGATCCTCAAAACTTATAAGTTCTTGTCTCAATCCTACTGGTGGCCTCATATGAAAGCTGATATCCAAGAATTTGTGGCTTCATGTCCCAAGTGCGCCCAGCATAAAGTTCCTCGTCAAGCTCCTGCTGGTCAACTGTTGCCAAATTCCATACCAAATCTTCCCTGGTCTCATCTATCGATGGATTTTATTTCGGATCTTCCTCCCTCCAAAGGGTACGATACCATCTGGGTAGTGGTCGACAGGTTCTCTAAGATGGCCCACTTTGTTCCCCTCATTGGCTTGGTTTCTGCTTCAAAACTTGCACAAGTATTTTTACGTGAAATCTACAGATTACATGGACTTCCAACTGAGATTATATCTGACCATGTAGTTAAATTTGTGGCAAGATTCTGGAGGGCCTTATGTTCCGCCTTGCAAGTCAAACTCAAGTTTTCCACAGCATACCATCTGCAAACGAATGGGCAGACAGAGAGATTAAACCAGGAACTTGAGACCTTTCTAAGACTCTACATCTCTTCTTAGCAAAACGACTGGGTGGATTTGTTGCCCTTCCGTTATCATTCAGCCACCGATACTATTCCTTTCTTTGCAGTTTATGGTCAACATCCCAGAGTTCCAGATTTCCAAGATCTTCCTGTTGTTGATGTGCCCACTGCTTCTTCAGCAGTTCTCTCAGATTTGGAAAAAGATTCAACTTTCTCTCAATAAAACATCCAACCAGTACAAAGTCTTTGCAGATTGGAAAAGGCGAGCAGTTTCAAGTTTAAAGCCCGGTGATAAAGTATGGTTATCCATCCATAACCTCTGTCTCAGAGTTCCTTCTATGAAGTTTGCTCTGTGGTTCATTGGTCCATTTCCTGTTACAAGCTGAAATTGCCTCCTTATTTAAAAATCCCGAACTCATTTCATATTTCTCTCCTCAGACCTTTGATTCTTAACCGTTTCCAGAAAGCACTTCCAGCGGCTCCAAAAGTTCAAACTCATCGGGCCGTAGAGTACGAGGTTGAAGGAGGTTGAGAAGATCTTGGATTCTCGATATCGGTATGGTCGTCTACAATATCTGATCGACTGGTCCGGGTTTTGTCCTGAGGAGAGGAGTTGGGTCAATGCCACTGATGTTCATGCTCCACAGTTAGTTCAAGCTTTTCATAGACTTTCCTTCCAAGCCTCGTGGGTGTTCAGTGCCCACCCATAAAGGCGGGGGTACTGTCAGGAGTCAGCGTTCAGTGGCAGCTCACTTACCGGTGCACTGGGGTGCAGGCCTCCGGAGGTCACTACCCCAGTTTGTGGCTGCGTGAATGCTCTGTCCGTGGGCACAGTGGCCCTCATTCCGAGTTGATCGCTCGCTAGCTGCTTTCAGCAGCAGTGCAAATGCTAAGCCGCCGCTCTCTGGGAGTGTATCTTAGCTTAGCAGAAGTGCGCACGAAAGGATCGCAGAACAGTGCTAAAAAATTTTCAAGCAGTTTCAGAGTAGCTGCAAACCTACTCCTACCTTGCGATCACTTCAGTCTGTTTAGTTTCTGTTTTGACGTCACAAACACGTTTCCCCAGGTACGCCTGCATTTTTCAGCACACTCCCAGAAAACGGTCAGTTACCTCCCAGAAATGCCCCATTCCTGTCAATCACTCACAGATCAGCAGTGCGACTGAAAAGTGTTGCTCGACCTTGTGTGAAACTGCATCGGCTTTTGTGAAAGTACTTCGCACGTGCACACACATGCGCAGAAGTGCTGATTTTTTTGCCTGATCGCCGCGCTGCGAACAACAGCAGCTAGCGATCAACTCGGAATGAACCCCAGTGCCTATTATCATTGTGTACTCCTGGCTCCAGTCTTCTGTCTCCAGTGATTTCCTTGCTCCAGTGTCTCCGTGGAACTACAGGCTCCAGCCATCCAGCTCTGCTACAACTCCTTCCACAGTCAGCTTCCACCTCTGCATGCAGTAAGACTCTCTCCAGGTGCTACTTACCATTCTCACCTGTGAGTTGCTATCTGCGTTCAGCACTGTGCTATTCCATCTGGCACTTAAACAACCAGCTTGCAATTACAAACTGTCTCCTGCTTTGGCCTTGCTTGGCTTTGTGGACTTCTGCATATATACAGACTGTGTGAATCTAATGCTGTTGGTTTCCAGACCAACCTCTGGAGTTACTTTTAACTGTTCACTGTCATCAGTTGCATTACTATCATCTGCATAGTTGATCCTGTTGCCATCGGCTTCTAGGCCGGTCATCACTGTTATTAATTTCACTGGTTTACAGATCATCACCTGTGACTGTTGTTATAGCTCCATCAGCTCCTTTGCTCATACCATCAGTATTGTATTATGCTTCAGTGACTGCTCATATCCCTGTGTGCTAAATAAATATCATTGTGCACATGCGCCGGAATCTTCTACAGCCTCCTCGTTTACTCCACCACACCACCACTGACCCACCAGTGGCCCTTCTAGGAACAGACACAATTACAGACCTGACAGCCATGTAATTTGTCTACAGTAAGGCCTGATGGTAAAGATTATTACTAAAACACATCCAGACAGAGAGCTAACTTACCCAGGAGCCACCCCAGGATTTCCCATTAGAAAGACCCCTCCCCCTTTCTAGCACCTGATATATAATTATCTCCAGGAATGACCGAGCAACTGCCATTGTTTATCTGCTTGTGTGAGAAAGGCATTGAATGGGAGCAGTATTTGGAAGGCATGGTGCTCCTTGTATTGCTAATGGGAGATCTTAGGATGGCTCCCGGGTAAGTTAGCTCTCTGGATGTGTTTTAGTAATAGCCTTTATCATGAGGCCTTACTGTAGACAAATTACATGGCCCTATGTGGGAACTGCTATTATGTAGTGTTAGGACTGCTGATATCAGAAAACCCGTGAAGTGGCTAAGCAGCTAAACATGTATATGCAAACATGTGTGACCAATTCTCTGAATTTCTATTACCAGATAGGTTCAGGAATGGTTAAAGGTAATTTTTAGTGTGCTGGGGGGATACCACAGGGGGGGAAGCACCTCCCCTCTCTGTCTGCTGTTTGTCTGTGACCCCTCCCCATTTCTAGCACCTGATATATAATTATCTCCAGGAATGACCGAGCAACTGCCATTGTTTGTCTGCTTGGGTGAGAAAGGCATAAGAATGGGAGCAGTATTTGGAAGGCATGCTGTTCCTTGTAGTGTTAATGGGAGATCCTGGGGGTGGTGCCCAGGCAGGCCCGCCATCACGGGGGTGCTGCGGGCACAGTAGTCCCGGGCCCAGCCTCTCTAACAGAGAGGAAAGGGCCCAGGGCGCTCATGCCGCCGTCCACCGACCGCTTTGCTCCACCCCCTTTTTGTGCCCGAGAAATGACAGTCACAGGAGGGGGAGAGGATGCTGCAAGCATCAATTGTAAGCGCCTTTCCCAAAATGGCCGCTGCCTTATTGGGCACTGCTATTATGTAGTGTTAGTGTCAGAGAAGCTGTGAAGTGGCTCAGCAGCTAAACATGCGTTTGCAAACATGTGTGACCAATTCTCTGAATTTCTATTACCAGATAGGTTCAGGTATGGTTACAGGTAATTTTTAGTGTGCTGATGGAATACCAAGGGGGGGTGGGACCCCCCTCTCTGTCTGCTGTTTGTCTGTGACCTCTCTCCCTTTCTAGCACCTGATATATAATTATCTCCAGGAACGACCGAGCAACTGCCATTGTTGGTCTGCTTGATGGAAAATAGATTGTAAGCTCCACTGGGGTAGGGACTGATGTGAATGGGCAAATATTCTCTGTGAAGCACTGTTAATAAATAAATTAATGAATTGAAGTACTGTATATTGTAATTGGTATGCACACTATGGGCCTAATTCAAGGTTGATTGCAAAATAACATTTTCCTCTAATGGGTAAAGCCATGTGCCCTGCTGGTGGTGCAGATATAACATGTGCAGAGAGATAGATTTCGGTGGGGTGTGTTCAAACTAAAATCTAAATTGCAGTAGAAAAATAAAGCAGCAAGTATTTACCCTGCACAGAAACAATAAAACCCACCCAAATTTAACTCTCTCTGCACGTTATATCTTTCCCTCCCTGCAGTGCACATGGTTTTGTCCATTAGAGAAAAAATTTATTTTGCAATCAACCTTAAATTAGGCCCTTTGTCACGTACTATCCCTGTTGCACGCTGCACTTTGCCATAATTGTGTGTGTACATAGTAATTCTGCTATGTCTAACAAAGCTAAGGCCAAGCAGTCAGGGGTTTCTTCAATGGTAGCATGTAAGACCTGTAACACAGAGGTTTGACCTCAGGATTTGTCACAGAATGGTCAGAGCACAACCTGTATAGTGCCTCCCTGCACCTGAGCCCCTCCACCACTTGTACAAGAGCCCCCAGGGGCATCTTTTACTATATTGCTAACTAAGATTGCTGACCATATTACTACCCCACCTGTGGATTCCCCCTGGGCTGTTTCTAGACAATTTGGCTCCCAGTGCAAGATTTAAAAATGCGTTCCCCCATATTGATATTAAAAAATGCACCTCCCCATCCCTCATAATTGTAAAAAAAACAAAAATCTGTGTGCATTGGAGGCATGCACGCTCACAGTGAGGGGGCATGTCCTCGCTAAAATGGGCATGGTCATGCTCGTTCATTGCCAGGGGTTTCATGGACTGGGTGTCTTGCTTGTTGCAAGGGGTTCCATGCACTGGGATGGGTGTCATGCTCATTGCCAGGGGTAATGCTGGTTGCCAGGAGAGTGTAATGCTATTTGCTAGGGTGTGAGTAATGCTAGTTGCCAGTGGTGTGTGTGTGTGTGTACAGCTCCTGCTCCCGCCTGTGCCTGCTCCTGCCTGCCATCTCCTTAAGCTGCCCAGTGCCTGCTCGCTGCCCCTGCTCACCTCTTCTTACTGTCATATTACTCTGCTCGGGGGGTGGCGCTTCGAGGAAATTACGCATTGAATTGGACGTCATGAGGCAAATGCATCATTCCACAAAACTCCACCCCCCGAGCAGAGTACTATGTCGGGGAGGAAGGGGAGCAGTATGGACCAGGAAAAAGTGCTGCAGCGGGGGCCCCATGCAGCTGCACACCTCCCCCACCGCTAGAAATGGCATTGGCTTCCCCTATAGGAGTACCACAACCACTGCAGTCTGTGGCTCCGCATATGGGCCCTCATTCCGAGTTGTTCGCTCGCAAGCTGCTTTTAGCAGCTTTGCACACGCTAAGCCGCCGCCTACTGGGAGTGAATCTTAGCATAGTAGATTTGCGAACAAAAGATTAGCAGATTTGCGAATAGACAGTTCTTAGCAGTTTCTGAGTAGCTCGAGACTCACTCTGCCACTGCGATCAGTTCAGTCAGTTTCGTTCCTGGTTTGACGTCACAAACACACCCAGCGTTCACCCAGACACTCCCCCGTTTCTTTAGACACTCCCGCGTTTTTCCCAGAAACGGCAGCGTTTTTTCGCACACACCCATAAACGGCCAGTTTCCACCCAGAAACACCCACTTCCTGTCAATCACATTACGATCACCAGAACGAAGAAAAAACCTTGTAATGCCGTGAGTAAAATACCAAACTTCTTAGCAAATTTACTTGGTGCAGTCGCAGTGCGAACATTGCGCATGCGCAATTAGCGGAAAATCGCTGCGATGCGAAGAAAATTACCGAGCGAACAACTCAGAATGAGGGCTCTAGTTATACCTCAACCACTGCAGCCCTCACTGGATCCCTCAATGGGATTCCCATATTCATTATAGCCTGTTTATCAGGCTATGGCAGCCCCACCCATCCCTACCAATTGGTTGGACTATTTTCTCTAGCTCTATACAGAGATTGGCTGCTTTCTTGGCTGCTTTTTAAAACATGATGCAGGGCCAAGTTACACTGTCAGCACCCTCTACTTCTAAGTGACCTGTGCCTTCTTTACAGTCTACCCCCCTCTCTGATACAGAGGAATCATTTATTACTGCCAAGCAGGCAGAGGTTTCAGACGCTGAATCCCCCCAGGGGAAGAGGAGGCCCCACCTAAATTTCACGTGGCTGCATTCATTAGGGCAGTCAAATTCTCTTCAGCTAGAAGATGCTGAACCAGCCCCTACTACTAAAAATCCTCTGGGCAAATGTCAGAGGATCTTTTGAATCAGCCCCTGCTACTAAAGAACATCTGCGCAAATGGCAGAAGATAGCTTTAGCTGAGTTTCCACTTCTCAGAAGTTATGAGAGAGGCATGGAAAACTCCCACTAAGAAATTTACAGTCCCTAAGAAGCTCAGCTTCTTTTATCCGCTGCCATCAGCAGATTGTACAAGGTGGAAGACTCCACCTATGGTGGATGCTCATGTGACACATTTAATACTCCCTATCCCCACTGCATCTTCCCTTAGAGATCTGCCAGATAGGCAGTTAGATATGTGTCTTAAGTCAATGTGCTCCCTTGCAGGAGCAATAGTTAGCCCAGCTACTTCTACAGCCTGGTGGCTAAGGCCATAGAGACTTGGGTGGACAACCTCAAGCAAAGTTTCATCTCTGATCCTACCAAGGACAAACTGTCTCTACTCAGTAATATCAGAGATACCGTCTATTACATTGGAGAGGCAGCTCTGGACACAGTCCTCTTGTCCTCCAAGGCTTCCACTGCTTCTATTGCAACTCGCCGCATTGTGTGGCTCCAATCTTGGAAAGCAGATTTAGATGCAAAGATGGGCCCTAGATGCCTTGCCATGCACAGATGACATCCTGATTGGATCAGAACTGGACAAAATTGTTGAGAAATTGGCTACCTCTAAGACAGCCTGTCTGCCTTCAGCATCATCAGCGCGACCTAGGGCTTTGTCCTTTCGTCAGACCCAGAGGTCTTTCAGATTCTGGTATGCAAATGGGGACTTCCAGATGTCAATCTCATGGCCTCCAAACACAACCACAAGATTCCAGTGTATGAGGCCAGGATAAGAGATCCAGGAGCAAGCTTCGTGGACGCTCTCACAGTACCCTTGGCCTTACATCTAGCCTATCTCTTCCCTCCAGTGTCTCTCCTTCCCAGAGTACTGCGACAATTCAAAGAGGATGGAGGCATGTTTATACTGGTGGCCCCAACATGGCCCAGGTGCCATTGTTTTATGGATCTGATAGATCTCCCCATAGATGAGCCCTACCCTCTGCCTCTTCATCCAGACCTTTTCTGCCAAGGGCCCTGCCTCCATTCCGACCAATTTCTCCTATCTTTGATGGCACGGCCCTAAGAGAAAAAGGTTTCTCCAGTGCTGTGATTCAAACTATGCTTCAGGCTCGGAAACCAGCCTCAGCTTACATTAATTACCAGATTTGGCACTCCTTCTAGTTTTGTGTTCTTCGTAACTATGATCCTAATTTTCTCCTGATCACTAGGTTATTGGCTTTCTTGCAGGCATGCCTTGCCATGGGTCATCGTCTAGCTTCTCTCAAGGTCCAAGTCTCAGCTTTGTCCATCTGGTTTCAGAAGAGGCTGGCTCCTCTACAGGGTGTGCATAGCCTTACTTCAGGGGTCCTCCAGATACAGCCTCCTTTTGTCCCTTTGATAGCCCCTTTTGACCTATCCTTGGTGCTTCGGGCCTTACAACACAGTCTGTTTGAACCTCTGGAGATGGTTGACATCAAATAGCTCAAATAGTCCTTGGATAAAGGACAGAAGTGGTGGAGATCTGGGAACCAGTGACCAGGAAGCTGACACGCTTGCTGCGGTGGTGCTGGGCATTTCAGCCTAGGACCATAGCTATCTCTTCAAAAAGCTAGCCCACCGCGGCTATGCAATATGGTGAGAGATTTCTTCTATAATTAAGAAGGACTTTAAGCACGGAAAGCACTTTATGAAAGCACTGGGTTCCTTCCCATCTACCACATTTGTGTGTATTTGTTTGTTTTTGTTCATTCCCAGCTGGGGATTGTATTTTAATAAATATCGTCAGTGTTGTGTTATAACTAACATACTCATTCCATTATTCAACAATAGAAATAGCATCTAGTAATATAGTGCGCCAGGGGTTCAACACCACTCTTTTTCTTGAATCAAATAGCTCACCACCAAGACTCCTTTTCTGCTTGCTATTGCCTCAGCCCATAGAGCCTCTGACTTAGAAGCTCTTTCATGTTGCTCCCCATTTCTGATATTCCACCAGGACCGGGCAGTCCTTCGGACTAAACATGGATATCTACCTAAGGTAGTGTCTAAATTTAATATAAATAAACCAATTGTGGTACCAGCCTTCCAGGAATCCGGCCTTTCACCAGTGGAAGCTTCATTGGATGTGGCTGGGCTCTTAGGCTCTACGTGGATGAAACTTGTTCTGTTAGAAATCATATTCCTTATTCATCCTCTTATAGATTCTATAAGCGGGGCTAGTCAGCCAATAAACAAACAGTGGCACATTGGCTTCACATGACCATCTCACAGGCTTACACACAGGCTGATCTGCCTGTTCCAAGTACAGTGTCTGCTCATTCTACTCCCTCTGTGGGTCCTTCATAGGCAGCATGCCGCAAAGCATCTACTAAACAATTATGCACGGCTGCTACATGGTCTTCTGCTCATACATTTCTTAGGTTCTATGCCTTTGATACATTTGGCTCTCAGGATGCAACCTTTGGCCACTCAGTCCTCCTTTCTGCTTAGGATAATTACCTCTCTATTACAACTGCTTTGGGACATCCCAAGGTTAACCATGTTGAGACCATGGACCCCTGAGAAAAAAAGAAAGAGCTATGGTAAAACTTACCTTCATTAACTATTTTTCTTTGAGGTCCATGGGATCCACAGGGCACCCACCCTGATGCACCACGCTTCAAGAAGTTGCCTTTACGGTCACCAGTTCCCTTCTCTTCTCTATGAGAGTGTGATTTCGAGGTGTACCATACTTTCTTCTCTCCTTTCTCCAGCTCTTGCTCTGGGCTTGTTAACTAAAACTGATGTGCCTGAGCATGGGGGCGGAGTATGAAAGGATAGAAGTCCATTGCATTCTGGGAGCCTCACAAAGCTTTATTGTTCAGTGCCAGTCCTGGTCTCCACCAGATCATACCCAAGGTTAACCCGTGGATCCCATGTATCTTGAAGAAAATAGCATGCATGGATAGCAAAACCATGGACAAAACCATGTGCACTGCAGGTGGTGTCACTATTCCAGCATGACGATTCTCCATATACGCCAATCAGAGAACCACTGCCTGTGACACATTACTGATTACCTCATCGCATGTGGTAAATCAACACGGCTACTGCCAGCAGCAGAAGTACCCGTCACTGCGCCAGTCAGGCCAAGCGACTTTAAGGGACCACGCCCATGGCGAGCATCTGCTCTCACACGCTCTCACAATTATTAATACGTAAAAAATTAAGTAATATGAGCCTCTCAGGTTTAGGTGTGAAAACACAGAATCCAGAACTAAAATTAAGATTTTTAATTCATGTAAAAACTTCAAAGCTTCATAGTTACAGAAAAAAAAGGTTGCAAGAATATAACAGTGTAAATAGTCACATCAGTGATTACAATTTCAAGAAATAAAAATAAGGGAAAAAAAGACAATGTTCCAATTGCCTGTAGAGTCTAACGCTGGTTGAGTGAGGTGTCTCTTCATATCCTGGACAGTCTCTCTGTGGATGCCACCTCAATGATAATAAATAGATAAGTACTACGCTTGTGGATGCTTGTTACTTATATCACATCAAATACATATATATATATATCCATCCAAGAGATCTGGCACTCTGAAATATAGAGTACCTGGGTACCTTTGCTATAATTAACATAGATGCAGGACAGGCAGCTGCATGAGCTGGCTAAAAGCACGGCACTCCAGGGTTTGATTCAAAAAATTTTTTATGTAAATTGAATGAATGGTACGAGCAAGTATATTTGTTGTATAGCTCACAGTCTTTTGGAAATCCTCATGTATCGGTCGACAAAAGGTCGACATGAGTTTTTAATGTTATTTTGGTGTCGTTTTCTTCGTAGAGTGACCGGGAACCCCAGTTAGTGCACCGCGTCCCCTCGCATGGCTCAATTCACTCGCCATGCTTTGGGCTTCGCTCGGCACATATTACCATTCCAATCGTAGTCCACGTGGATCGTTAAGTATTAAAAGGTTCAAAAAAAGAAAAAATTTGTGAAAAACTCATGTCGACCTTTTGACCTGTCGACCTTGAACATGTCGACCTAAAGACCCTGTCGACATAGACACCCTGTCGACCTAGTTACTGTCGACCAATAGTGGTCGACCTAGACATTGTCGACCTAGTTACTGTCGACTTAGAGACCGGATCCCTTCCATGGAGTTGTTACACTTTCACATGAATAAAATAAATTAATTTAATTAATTTAATTCAATCATTAAACAGGATTTCCTTACACTAAATTACAAAGCAAAATATTAAATGAATAACTAAATCCTTCATAATCATTAAAGATATGGAATTCTTATATAATATTCACACAATATATAAACCACATGCATAAAGTGTTATACATAAATGTGTATATGCACAACTATACTTAAGTAAAAATAAAAAAATAGAGAGAACATATAATATACACACAGATAGTTGACAACATAGTCTTTCGAGAGGAGACATTTTTCCATATGTGTATATTACTAGCTGGATATATTTTCTATAGTATCCACAATGCATACCATGATATATAATTTGTTAATTACTTTATTAGTTTAGTAAACCCAAAAATTCTTGACATAGATTTTCCTTATTATCGGTGAGCCGCATAGGTATATAAGAATTCCATATGCATTTTCTAAGTTCGCTAAAATCTTTAATAAATGTCTACATAGAAATAAAATAAAAATAGAGAGAACATATAATATACACACAAATAGTTGACAATGTATTCTTTAGAGAAGAGAGATTAATCCAAATTTGTATATTACTGTTTGGATATATTTTCCATAGTATCTACTATGCATACCATGATATATAATTTATTAGTTTAGTAAACCCCAAATTCTTGACATATATATTCCTTATTATCAGTGAACTACATAAGTATATAAGAATTCCATATGCATTTTCTTAGTGCACTAAAATCTTTAATAGATGTCTACATTAAAAAATAAAGAAATAATGACAACTTTTGGTCTGTGCTTCTCATATTTAAACCTCCATGCTGCAGCTTGCTGCCCTCCTCCACCCTACCTCATCCCTCACTTCTTTGGGATACCTTTATACTTTCATCTTTTTGGCTTTAAAGCCATGGAACTGGTTCCTGGGCAAACAAACTGTCGTTCTGGTACACCAGGTCAGGAAGACCATTTCACACCTGGGTAGACATTGTGTCTACCCTGAACTGCAGGCCTGACCTCTGCTGTGTTTATTCACAGATTCCTGTCCCATACACAGGATTCTTGGGCTGATTAGGATCTGTCTCTGGACTTCTGGTGGATATGAGCACATTCCAGCAGATCAATTAACTTTCTAACATTTGACCTGCAAAGACATTTAACTTGTACAATACATTGATACATCAGGCAATGCGAATGATACAATTGTTTAATAATGCCCAGTCGGATATAAGCTTGGGCAATACACCACCCTCCTATGATAGCCAGTGGAGCACACAGAGGGGGTTTCCGAGCACCCAGAGTATTATTAATGGCTGTCTTCCTGGTGGCACTTGCAAGTGCTTAATAACAGTTTACTTTACTTTCATTATAGTACACATATATCCATGTGCATACATATATACACATGTATATACATACATATAAACACACACACACATATGATATATATACATGCGTATATACATGTGTACTGTTTGTGTATATATATATATATATATATATCCATTGTAGAAGACCCGCACTCACATGTCGTTAATAATCACAGTTGCTGGGGTGCAAAATCCAGGAACAGGCCCTATCAGAACAAAGTTCCACGATACATGTGCACAAATAAGGATGCACTCTCCAGACTTCTCCAGGGTGAAATTGATAGATTTTAATCCAGACAGCACATACTCACAAACAGAAGGTCAACGTTTCGGCTCACAGCAGAGCCTTTGTCAAGACCAGATTACCAGGGTGCCATCTCCCTGGGAGATGGCACCCTGGTAATCTGGTCTTGTCAAAGGCTCTGCTGTGAGCCGAAACGTTGACCTTCTGTTTGTGAGTATGTGCTGTCTGGATTAAAATCTATCAATTTCACCCTGGAGAAGTCTGGAGAGTGCATCCTTATTTGTGCACATATGTATATATATATATATATATATATATATATGTATGCATGTTTAAGATGTAGATGTGTATATGTATTTCGGTATATGTGTGTGTATATATATATATATATATATATACATTATATATATATACATACACACAGACACACTCGTTTTACGGACCCATCATATACTGGGTAACCTCAGTCCCCACCCCTGTGCTTGGCTCCACCCAGTTCTGGAAACTCCCCCATGCAAATCCTGTGTTTGCCACTGATAGCCACTAGAATAGTGCCTTCCAAATGGCACAATTCTGGGGCATTATGGGCTGCTGTCATGTCCCTATCAGGATAGACTGTCGCAGTTTCCATGGTTTAAACCCTTTCAGTGCAGAATGGTGAAGTTATATTGTTGCAATATCAAGCTCCACTGGAGTAGTTTGCCGTTGTCACCAGAGACTCTTTGCTACCACCGTAATGGGTGGTGATCAGTAACTATGGTAAAATCGCATCCATACAGATAGGACTGCAGCTTCTGGAGGGCCCAGACTATTGCAAGGCACTCCTTCTCAATGGTTGCATAAGCTACCTCATGGGGAAGCAGCTTTCGGCTTAAAAACATAATGGGGTGTTCTCCCCCTTGGTCATTGACCTGACTGATCACAGCCCCCAGCCCAAATTTAGATGCATCCATTTGCACTACGAACCTGCATTTAAAATTAGGTGCCTCTAGCACCGGTGATTCTGTCCAGTGTACCAATTGGGGAAGCTTCTTTTTGTGAGATCTCTCAGGTACATTGCAATTGTGCTGTACAGGGGTACAAACTTGTCAAAAGAGATGACCTGTTTCTTGGTTCTTGAGTTAGGCCAGGCAGCAATAGCCTCCACCTACCCTGGCTCAGGATGGAAGGTACCCTGCCTACTCGCTGCCCCAGGTACTGTACTTCACGCATGCCCAGCTGGTATTTCTCTGGTTTAATATTCAGGCTGGCCCCAAAAGGATCAAATGTTCCTCCCAGGTCTGACTGAACACCGCAATATCATCCAAGTACGCAACAGCATGCCCCTCCCGACCCTCGAGCAGGTCATTATCCAAATGCTGGAATGAATCTGGTACATTTTTCATCCCAAAGGGCATGATGAGGAATTCGTACAAGCCAAAAGGAGTGATAAAGGCAGACCTTTTGCAGGCCTTGGGTGACAATGGGATTTTCCAGTACCCAAGGCTGATATCCATAATGGTAACATAGCGCTCTGAGGCTAGCTGACTTAACAGGTCGTCCATCCTGGTCATGGGGTGTGCATCACATACTACAGCTTCATTTAACCTCCTACAGTCCACGCAGAAATGGATGCCTCCACATTTCTTTGAAACAAGTACTAAGGGTACAGCCCAGGAATTGCAAGACTTCTGTGTCACCCCTAACCTCAGCATCTCATCCACCTCTTTCCTCATTGACTGTAACACCTCCAATGTACTTTGGTATGCTGGCTGTTTCAGGGGTGTTTGATTACCTGTGTCTACGTGGGGTGTGACTAGTTGCGTTTTCCCTAGCTTCCCTGTATAGCAGGCCTGGTACGGGTGCAGGATGTCAGACAGCTGACTTCACTGCACCTCTATTAGCTCTTCTCCATACTGAGCATCTGTCAGGGTACCACCTGATGCAGCCACTGCTGTCAGATCCAATAAGGGGTCTGATTCTTGGTCCTCCTCTGGGAGGCTGCAAACTACCAGCACACAGGTGTCCCTGCTCTGGTAGACCTGGAGCACATTTATGTGATATACTCTGTTTCTTTCTGCCTTCCTCTCTGGCAATGTAGTTCACAATCATTAATGCATTGGACTACCATGTATGGGCCTTCCCATGCAGCTTGCAGTTTGTTCAACCTCATTGGAATTAGTACCAGGACCTTCTGCCCCACTTTAAATCTGTGTTCTCTGGCATTCCGGTCATACCAACACTTCTGTCTGGTTTGTGCAGCCTTAAGGTTGCTCTGAGCCAACCCCATCAATGTCTTCATCCTGTCTCTGAACTGCATTACATAGTGTACCACAGAAGTGTCAGGGGTGGCTAGCTTCCCTTCCAAGTCCTCTTGGACTAGATCCAAGGAGCAGCGTACAAGACTTAAAAGGCTGAGTAGCCAGAGGATTCCTGTGGGACCTTGCGGTATGCAAAGAGGAGGTGCAGCAGGAATAACTCCCAGTCTCTTCCCTGGGACTCTACAAATGTGTGGAACATTTGTTTCAGGGTGGCATTAAATCTCTCTACCAGACTTTTCAGCAAGAGATTGTAAGCAGAAGTGATTGCATCCTCTTGCAGAGGCTCTGCATGAGGCTGGACATGAACTGCTGGCCCTGGCCCATCAGCATCTCCTTGGTGAACCCTATACGGGAGTATATGGTGATAATGGCATCCGCCATCTTGTCCGCCCTAATTGATGATAGGACCTCCACCACTGGGTAACAGGTGGTGTAATCTACCACAATTAAAATGTATTCCTTTGTCAAACTCGAAAAATATCGTGATTCACAATGCCTTGTACTTACCCCAATGCACATGCCCGCTGCTCGTGCATTCAGTCTGCCGTGCGTGCACATGTCCGCAAATTGCGTAAACTCGCGTGATATGCGTATTTATGGTAGAGTTTGTGAGCTTGTAGCGGGCGACTCGTTTATATCACATTTAACTTAAATAGTGTGTTTTATAGATAGTATTTCCCTTAACAATGTCAGCAATTATGTTTAGTGTAAATGGTTCGTGGACATGGGGATTCCTCTTTGTATGATATGAAGGGTCAGACAAAGGTTGAACGGTGGTGTTTAGTATCCAGCTGTAGAGTATTTTATTAGTAACATTTCAGTGTTGGTTAGGAAGAGATTGTTCGCTCCTGCGTATAGTTATGTATAAAAGTAGTTTATAGACATTTACTCTATTTGCGGTTCATTATCCATGCGGCGGGAATCCTGAGGATACCTCCCACCTGAGCAGTTGGAAATAGACACAGCCCACCTGTTCGAATCCACCTATGACCTTTTGTTATAATGCAGAGACACATTCCTGTGTCCAATGAACAATGAGATTGTAGGGACTATTGTATTGTACTGTATACTGTGTATATAAAGGCCACCATAGCGGGACCAGCACTCACTCACTCTCTGCAAGGTTTTCACGGTGAAGGCTGAGGGCTGGTTTCCAGAACGCGCTTGCGAATCATTCCCATGTGTGTAAGTTTCTCTGTAGCCATTTTGTTATTCTTTGTGTACGCCATTCGTTCTCATTTTGTTATCCTTTAAGTGTTTGCCATATATTCTCTTTGTTTATTCTGTTTGCGATCGTTTGCTATTGTTCTCATTTATAGTCTTGTTATACTGTTTAGATATTGATGTTAGGTCTGTAGTGTATAAGCTGTAACTGTTTTTCCCCTTTTTATACTAAAATCTTCTACGAAGGTGTTGGAACCTTACCAGGTCCTGTGTGTTTCACCAGTTATTATAAAGGGTCTCTCTTGGCGTATTAACCGCTCATACCGTATTCACATCGTTAAAGGTTTAAGCATTTCATCATTGTGGTATTACATTGCCAAGGTTTACAGTATAAGCATACCCTTACAGTGTTCATTGAAAAGGTTTAAAGGTTATCAACTGTGTGTACGCTCGCTGTGTGTATTCCGTACACTCAGCGCAGCGTGTGTACGCAACGTGCGTACCACGTAAGGTTCTCTATACGCAAACAGCGTATAGAGTGCGCAGCACGTGCACGTGGTTTAGCAGCCATTACGGCTCCATGTTATTAGTATATAGCTTATGTTCATAGGTAACATTTGACTTTATCAATTAGGGGCATCGTCCGGGCCTCCTCATATCCGCAGTCAAGCGGTACCAGGCAGACTTTATCCATCAGCAAAGGGCGGGAAGGTAGTATCCCCTGTATCCATGTTTGTGGTTGGGGATACGGTAGTGCTGATCAGATAAGCATCTGCTTCGCTTGGTTTGTAGGGATGCTGGTGGGATCCGGAACCGAAAGGTAAGAACTTTAAGCTATTGTCTTTTAAAACTGTTTTAATTTCTGTTTGGTGCAAATTGCGCACGCAACACACGCACACACCTGTATTTTCATTTGTGTACTTTCACATATCTATCTTCCTGTTTTGCCATTTGCATTGATAACGTGCTGAGAAAATTTGTTGCTATTTTAGTTAAAAGTAAAGAGTAATACTTAAGGGAGTAATTGTAAAAACACGCACGCAGCATAGAAGATACTGTGTGGTGTTTGATAAGCGATTATAGTTAGATATCGTTTGCATTTATAGAAGCGTGTTATTTGTGTTACTGCGGACGTATCCGGCCTGTGTACACGTGTCTCTCACCGAGTGCGAGTCAAGCGTACGCAACGCAAAGGCCTACACACGTGGCGTAAATTACGCAACGTGCGTACAGATACGCCCACTAGATACAAAACACGATAGCATTGTTTTAGTAAGGCGATACGGAAGCCACGAGATAATAGCAAAATTTCTTTCAGTTTCCTAAAACTAGTTTAAAAAGATCCTTCTCTTGCTGCATCTCCTCTAGGATTAACCTGTGTTACCTGAATGAAAGTAATTTTCTGTACAGAAAAATCAAAGTATATTTGAAGTGAAAGAAGCATGTGTATGCAAGTGAATTTTTTTTTTCTTTGGGTGAACCTTGAGAAAAATCGGGATCTCGTAGAAAGACACCCGTGAAGTGAACACGTGGTGGCGTGGGAGAAGGCCATCTCACGTTAACAGTGATTTAAGGTAAAAGGAGCAATTAGTGTTACAGCAGACCAGAAGGTCGCTAAAGTCAGAAATCCGTTAAAAGTACCTACACGAAGCTCTGAAGACCCTGACTTAAGAAAGGTCAGAGGTAGTGAGCGCAACCCAGGGGAGTTGGCGCAGTACCCATATAGGCCCGTTTTGAGAATACGCTCCGGCTGAAGGTCTCGCAGCCTAAACAACCGATTCCGCTGGTCGTGCTGCTGATAAGTAATAGTTACTTATACGCAGTGCGACTGTACCGCACATAATTGTGTGCATTAGTTGGTTACCTTGATACACATTACGCAATTTGCGTACGCTTTGTGGGATCATAAACGCTATTTGTACATTCTAACGTGATTTGTGTAGTTTTTTATATTTTGAGGGAGGTTCGCTGATCATTCAGGAATTCTCCAGCAACTGATACTTACTGGGGAGGGTAGCATACTCCCACCCCAGTAAATAGAGATTCAGGTTACAGGGGCCCTGGGTTGAGTATGCCAGCGCTAAGGCAGTGTATCGACGTGGGCGAGAGTGAGTGAAGGCACTCGTTGAACTTTCACCGTCGCCTTACCTCTGGGAACTTGTTTTTTTGTAGGAAATTCGCTGAGAAAGCAATACCTGCAAATAATGGGGGCCAGTTGCTCAAGTAAGGGACGATCAACCAAGGTTCAGGTTGATTTAGTACCACGACCAGTTGGGTCAGCCAGGTATATCATGTGTGAGAAATATGGTTCACACGCCGAGGTTTTATGCAATGAGTGGGAACGTATGACTGTGAACGATGGGGAGAAGTTTCCCAGGGTGGGCAGTTTTAATCCTGAGGTGTTGCAAAATTTAAGGAGAAGGATATGTCTAATAAAGTCTGGAAAGCAACGAATTAGACATTATGATTATTTACAATTATGGCAACAGGAAGGTGAGATTCAAAGAGGATTAGCTCAAGCAGCTGGTTCCAATCCTATCAGGAAACTGATAGCTACCGCACCACCACCACCATACATAACAGGAGAGAAAATGGCTGCAGAGAATGGCACACTGGTATATGATAAAAATGCACTTAATAAATGTATTAGTGATAAGAGTAAAGTAGATAAGTGTATTGATGCTAATACTAACCCTTGCAAGTTGTATCCCGTCTTAAACTTCCCCCAGGATTGCGAGCAGGAAGATGAGCCTACCGCAATATCGGCACTCTCTCTAGCAGCCACCATAGCAGAGACTACAGTGGGCACGGCCCAACCAGTAAGAGGAGTAGTAAAGGCCCCTAGTGGAGGGACAGGTGGGGTCGTGTCGGCAGGTAAGTACGGCACTGTACACTATGCAGAAACAATTACACCACATATTGTAGAATCAACCCAGAGTGATGTTATTGAACTTAATCCTGTCAGGGTAATTGCGGTCCCAAATGGGAAAACTGACACTTCGGGAGTCACCCCCGTCAGGAACATTGCAATGCATTGTCCCTTTTCCCGGACAGAATTAAGAACAATTATGTCTGAATTCCCTGATCCTAGGAAAGATCTAGTTGCAAGCCAAAGGTTCGTTAGAGAACTATTTAACTCCGCAGAACCCAATAACAAAGATTGGCGGACAGTGCTGAGGGCATGTTTGCCCCCCAATATAGACTCTGCGAAATTTATCACTGATTGTAGGTTAGATGAAGAGATGCCTCTCACTGATGCATACAATCAGGAAAATGTTAAGCAGATCAACATGCAATTAGGAGTATATTTCCCAGCTGTTGTCAAGTGGAACAAAATCTTCTCCATAAGACAAAAAGAGGGTGAAATGGCTTCTGAGTATTTCCATCGGGCACTGCAGGAAATGGCTAAGTATACTGGAATAGAAGACATTAAGACAAATGTGCATCATAGGGAAGTAGGAGCTTCTGTGTTAATGGATGGTTTAAAGGAAGTGTTGAAACCAAGTTGGTGAGGTCTGTCGGTGGCTGCTTTGAGAGAGACCGCTATTGAACATGATCGGAACATCATGAGACACAGGGAGTCACAGGGCGATAAGCTGATGGCAGTCAGTATACAAGCCCTTACAACAAAGCCACCTCAGCCAAGGCCCCAGACCCCTGTGGGTAAGTCAAATGTAATAACATGTTATAACTGTCACAAAGAGGGACATATTGCACGGAATTGTATGTTTAAAGACACACACAAGGTATATCAACCCCCTAGACAACGACAAGACACACGTAATTGGAATCAGGGACCGCAGAGACGGAGTTATGAGCCACATGCAGGGAAAACAAAAAGGTACCCACCAAGAAGAGACTGGCAAGTCTCTGATAATTCCCAGTTACCCCCTTCACATGTAGTAGCTGCCAACGCGCTGTGGGGAGGTCACCACACACAATAGGGGTGGGGCCACACCTGTAGTCTGCAGCCAGTGAAATTAATTGCGAGCCTTGGAAGTGAACCCGAGGTCACAATTGATGTAGCTGGTAGATCTCTACCTTTCCTTGTAGATACGGGGGCGGCCAAGTCAGTGATAAATTCAACAGTGGGTATGAAGACCACTGGTAGAACAATTCCAGCCATGGGAGTAACGGGAGTAGTACAACACTACCCTTTAAGCAAACCAGCAGAGATTACGATAGGGCCTTTGCAGACCAAGCATTCCTTTTTGCTAGCTGCATCGGCTCCGACTAATCTACTTGGGAGAGATTTACTGTGCAAAATGGGGTGTGTCATATATTGTACTCCTGGAGGTGTGTTCTTAGATATACCCGAGAATCACGCTCAGGAAGTGCAGGATATGCTAGACTCCCCACAAAGGTTAATGTTACACACTGCTGTTACAGATAGGTGTCCGTCCGAGGTAGAGGAAATGACTTCCCAGATACCGGAGTCACTTTGGACCAAGGATGGACAAGACACTGGATTAATGGCAAATGTAGCTCCTGTAGTAGTTCAAGTAAAAGATGGTAGGATAGCTCCAAAAATCCCACAGTATCCTCTGAAGCCAGAGGAGGAGTTAGGAGTTTACCCAGTAATAGAGCGATTGCTACAACAGGGCATTCTGGTTAGGACGTCCAGCACTGCCAATAGTCCCATCTTCCCTGTGAAGAAGAGCGGGGGGAGGGGTTACAGGCTAGTGCAGGATCTAAGGGGGATCAACAAAATAGTTGAGAGCCAATTCCCCGTAGTGCCAAATCCAGCTGTCATCCTTATGCAAATCCCTCCCACTGCGAAATTTTTCACTGTAATTGACCTCTGCTCCGCCTTCTTCTCGGTACCTCTGCACCCTGACAGCCAATATTTGTTTGCATTCACATACAGAGGAGTACAGTACACCTGGACTCGCTTACCACAAGGTTTCATTGACAGCCCAAGTATTTTCTCGCAGGTTTTGCATGATTGTTTACAATGCTTTCAACCTGAGAGCGGATCAATATTAATACAGTATGTAGATGACTTACTGCTGTGTTCTGATTCACTCGAATCGTCCTTGAGAGACACGAAACAGCTTCTGTTTCATCTTTCTGATACGGGACACAAGGTTTCAAAGGACAAGTTGCAATTATGCCAGACCAAGGTAAAATATTTGGGGCATTGTTTGACACAAGGACTGAGACACCTCACCACAGATAGAGTACAGGCAATTCACGACATGACTCTGCCACAAACTCGGCAACAGATTCGCACGTTCCTAGGAATGTGTGAGTACTGTCGTAACTGGATCCCAGGATTTTCCATACTAGCCTTACCTTTGCAGGAGATGGTCTCATCAAACAAACCAGATCGGATTTCGCACACAGATGAGTCCGAACTGGCATTTGAGAGACTCAAACAGTGCCTAACGCAGGCACCAGCATTGGGTGTGCCAGATTATGGGAAACCCTTTGAACTGTACGGTACGGAAAATGCTGGATGTGCGGCAGGCGTCTTAACCCAGAAGCATGGTGATGCCAGCAGGCCGGTAGCCTACTACAGCGCCCAGCTAGACACGGTAGCGCGATCCCTCCCCACATGCTTGCGAAGTGTTGCAGCGATAGCATTGCTAGTGAGTCAAAGCGAAGATGTAGTGCTAGGACACAACCTGACCATACACACACCTCATGCAGTGTCAGCCTTACTGAATTCTGCCCAAACCAGACACGTCTCATCCACACTGTTTACAAGATGGGAATTAGCACTAATGGCCCCTGTAAACATCACCATAAGGAGATGCAGTGCACTAAATCCGGCAACGTATCTCCCAGGTGTGCCTGGACAGGCACAAAGGGTGGGGGATGAGAATGATGGCGAAGGAGGATTTAGTACAGACACTGACACACATGATTGTATGGAATATTTGACCCAAAATTTCACTGCAAGGCCTGACATCAGTGACAACCCACTGGAAGGTGTAGATTTTACCAGTGCCGTAACTAGACATTTTAGCGCTGTGTGCAAGAAGCGGCATCGGAGCCCCCCCTCTACGGAAAACAGGGGTGATGCGCGACGTAGTCGCGCGCAAAAAATATAGGGGCGTGGCTTCATGGGGAAGGGGTGTGACCACAAAATAATACCAATTCGTATAACGGTGCACAGTAGTCTCCATTATTCAAATTCGCCGCACAGATTCACCTTTTTACACATTACGGCAGACAGCGTCCCCTTTATTTACACATTACGGCAGACAACGTCCCCCTTTTTTACACATTACGGCAGACAGCGTCCCCCTTTTTTACACATTACGGCAGACCGCGTCCCCTTTTTACACATTACGGCAGACAGCGTCCCCCTTTTTTACACATTACGGCAGACAGCGTCCCCCTTTTTTACACATTACGGCAGACAGCGTCCCCTTTTTACACATTACGGCAGACAGCGTCCCCCTTTTTTACACATTACGGCAGACAGCGTCCCCTTTTTTACACATTACGGCAGACAGCGTCCCCCTTTTTTACACATTACGGCAGACAGCGTCCCCTTTTTCACACATTACGGCAGACACCATCCCCTTTTTTACACATTACGGCAGACAGCGTCCTGTTTTTCACACATTACGGCAGACAGCGTCCCCCTTTTTTACACATTACGGCAGACAGCGTCCCCTTTTTCACACATTACGGCAGACACCATCCCCTTTTTTACACATTACGGCAGACAGCGTCCCGTTTTTTACACATTACGGCAGACAGCGTCCCATTTTTTACGCATTATGGCAGACAGCGTCCCATTTTTTACACATTATGGCAGACAGCGTCCCATTTTTTACGCATTATGGCAGACACACTATACACACAAACATATACACTGTACATACATATGTACATACATATACATTGTACATACATAGATCTACACTATACACACATACATATACACTGTACATACACTTTACATACACACATACACTGTATGTACATACATATACACTGTACACACACTTTACATACATATACACTGTACACACATTCATAAAAAATGTACATACACAGACAATGTGCTTACATACACATATATACATACAGTAGCACCATAGAGCTGCAGGCACTCAAATCATGTAACTACCTACTTTAGAGCACATATTTTCCTCAGGGCATGAACTCACTGTCTCCTCTCTGCCTCTTCCCCCGGAGCTCCGAGCAGCACATCAGCCCGACAGCTAGCCCAGCAGGACAACAATAACCTTACCCTGGGCACCAATCAGAGGGGACTTCGGGAACTGCAGGCCAGTACAGGGACAACAATAACTATCCCTGTGAACAGACGGGACCCGGAGCACAGCACATCACAGCACTCTCCCAAGCCACCTGATGCTGCCGGCTTGCAGACAACATAAAGACAGTTTACTGAAGCCGGGAGCAGTGCGCACCGCTTGGAACATTCATCGCAGCAGCGGGTGCTTGCAAAGAGATGGCAGCGGCTGCGCCCCCAGCGCATTTGCGCTGTGTGCGGCGCACACATTGCCCATAGGTAGTTACGGCCCTGGATTTTACCTTCTACACTGATGGTAGTTGTCATAGACAAACGGACTCGGGAGACTTGTGTACTGGATACGCAGTCGTAGATGACAAAGGCACCATAGAAATGGAACCCCTGGGTCCACCACACTCAGCACAAGTTGCTGAGCTGGTTGCGCTAACCAGAGCGTGTGAATTGGCTAAAGGTAAGTCAGCCAATATCTACACAGATTCTAGGTATGCCTTTGGAGTAGTGCATGATTTCGGGGCCCTATGGCGCCTCAGAAATTTCATGACGGCAGCTGGTACACCCGTGGCGCATGCAACCCTCATCAAAAGACTTTTAGCAGCGATACAGGAACCTGACAGAGTAGCTGTTATCAAGTGTAAAGCCCACACGTACAGCCAAGACCCAGTGTCACTTGGCAACAGCCGAGCAGACGAAGCTGCTAAATCAGCAGCCAGTACCCCCATACAGACAGACACCACACAACTGATGGTATTCAATACCGTCAACACACAGAAATTGAGTGAAATGCAGAATTTGTGTTCACCACAGGAAAAGGCAGTCTGGAGGTCAAAAGGATATGGCCAGGAGTCCTCTGGACTCTGGACAGATGAACAGGGTAAGCCAGTGGCACCAAGAGCATACCTTCCGAGTTTAGCGAAGGCGGCACATGGGCTGACTCATCTAGGTAAAGAAGGTATGTGCAAGTTGGTAAGAGCCTACTGGTGCGCACCAGGATTTTCTTCTCATGCAAGTAAGAGGGCAATGACATGCCTCACCTGCTTGAGGAAGAACATTGGAAAGGCAATACCAACAGAACCATCCCATATTCCGCCAACGAACGGCCCTTTTCAGGTAATACAGATTGATTTCATACAATTGCCACCTTGTAGAAATTTAAAGTATGTATTGGTTTGTATTGATGTGTTTTCAAATTGGGTTGAAGCATTCCCCGCTGCCACAAATACTGCTACATTTACTGCAAAGAAAATTGTGCAGGAATTTGTGTGCAGATATGGTATCCCTAGAATAATTGAAAGTGATAGGGGTACCCATTTTACAGGTGAAGTCTTTCAGGTAATGTGCAAATTAATGGGAATTAATAGTAAGCTGCATACTCCGTACCGGCCACAGGCGAGTGCGAAAGTGGAAAGAGTAAACAGCACTATTAAGAACAAGTTGAGCAAAGTAATGGCTGAAACTGGACTGTTGTGGCCAGAAGCTTTGCCACTTGTATTGTACAGCATCAGAACCACTCCCAGGTCCCCTCTTAATCTGTCCCCTTTTGAAATTCTTTTTGGTCGACAACCCCATGTTATGATTGACCCCCAGGATGATTTGAAATGTAACAATGAAGTAACCGTAAAGTATTTGGTTAAGATGAGCAAGCAGTTGAGGAATCAGAATAACAATCTAAAGCTAGTAATTCCTGATTTGCCAGACAGTAATTGTCATGACATTGAACCTGGGGATTATGTAATGATTCGGAATTTTCTACGCTCAGCTTGCCTGATTGACCGTTGGGAAGGACCGTACCAAGTCTTACTGACTAGCACGACAGCATTGAAGGTTGCCGAGAGAGAGACTTGGGTCCACTCGTCCCACTGTAAGAAGGTCGCTGACCCAGAGAAAGCCTGTGACATAGAACAGACGGTAGAGGAAATTGTATCACTAGAGTATCTGTTCCAGGAAGGTTGAGACGGCACCTGAGCACTGAAAACAATAAGATCGGAGGCGGTTGTCGAGCCCGATTTCTTTTTTCCCTTTTATTAGTTTCTCCACTTCCCATCTCCCTCCCTTTCTCTCCCCCCTTCTCATTCTTCTCCTTTCCCTCCTGTAAGATGGACTTACCCCAAGAGACTGTGTTCCGGATTTTCCTGTTGACCCTGTTGTTGACCAGAACAGTCTGTTTCGGTGAGAGTACCAGTGAGGTCGAGAAAGGATCTGGAATGGGTTCTGATGATCAGGATGGAGTCGTAGAATTCCAAGGGCAACACAATCACCGAGTAAAGGCGAGTATCAGAAAACGATCTGGTAGCCATGACACTAGTAGACATTGTGAAGGATTGTTAGCTGAAGAGAATTGTATCTAGGAATTGTGACAACATAGTTGAGGACGGGTGCATCCAGAGATGTCAGTCCAACCTTAATATCAACATGGACCGTCATCCACTGAGTGACTATCACTCATTAGTGGGTAAGGTTTTAAACCAAACGGAATGCTGGGTGTGCTCACAAGTACCTCAAGGTCATAGAAAGTCAGGACTAGTGCCATACTCGTTAACGATAGATGAGGTACTTGAGTTAAGGGGTGGGAGACCGGTGGACAAGAAATTTAATATTTCTTTCCCTCCTAGTTTGAAGCTCCACCAATACCATGTAGATAGGTCCCTAATATGTTTTAACATTTCCAATCCCCGAAAGCCGGGAAATTGGGAAGTGACATGGAACAACCGAACCATGACATTCTCACACAGAGCCGATAGAATGCCTATCGATTCAGAGCTTATACGCCAAATAGCCAACAGTGGAAGATATTTCCAATATATGTACACTCTAGGAAATAGGCCCATGCGAGTTGGAGAAGTATCACCAGGATACTGTGCGCATATCATACAATCTGATACGTGCACTAGACAGATGAGAGAGTTAGGGATAGGATTTTTCACCTGGAAGGTTTGTAATATGGTGATGTCATTTTCTGTCCCATATGTCCTCCCCGATGATGCATATTTCATATGTGGGAGGAAGGCGTATAAGTGGCTTGCCCCAAACTCAGAGGGATTCTGTTACATTGGAAGAGTATTGCCAGAAGTAATGACCATTACCCATGAAAAGATGAAAGATGTTCACCGCAATGCTCAAGCTCCTTACACTCACACCCATTACGAACACATTGTAAAGAGACACCTTATAGATAGGACAGAGCATGCAGCCTCTGATTTGATTCACGAATCCACCGGGATTCAATTCCTACTCACGTTAGATATCACCCGTACCGCCAGAGGAGTTATAAATTATAGGTATATAACTGCGCTAGCGAACCTGATAGACAATATCACTGAGATGTATGATGACAACTTCAGGTATACCGGGAGAGAATTGCAAGCTTACAAAACGGAACTGATCCAGCACAGGATGGTTCTAAATTACCTTACAGCAGTGACAGGAGGGTATTGTGTCACCCTAGCAACTCAGTATGGTGTAAAATGTTGTACGTATATCACAAACAGCACTGAGGACCCAACAGAGGTCATAGATCAAAAGATGGACGATATCTTGCAATTGAAGTGGGAGTTCCAAAGGAGGCACAACCTTACCCTTGCTTCTGTGGGTAATGAACTAACCGGTTGGGTATCATGGTTGAACCCACGTAATTGGTTCTCAGGTTTAGGAGAATGGGCTCAAAATGTTATCGTTACTGTAGGGAAGTTCCTCTTATGTATCCTAGGAGTTATCATAATGATTGGTCTGATATTCAGATGTGTTCGGATTTTAATGAATTGCAAGCGCAGTACCAAATTGATGAGTTTGAGGAGCGAGGGCATTGTAACAACAACTAGTTTAATTTATGACCCGTCAATCGAGACAATGTTGTGATAAAATGTGATTCCACGGTCCGTTTCTTTCACCCGTTTCTCCTTTGGTTTTCTCCAAGGTACCAAGACATCCACCTGGAAGAAGAATTTGATGGCCTTTCATGCAGACCACTGATGAACTGTGTCACAGACACCTAATGAGCTTTTAGAGACTGTAATTTTTATGGACACTTGAAGAGCTTTGCTTGCCAATTACCGCAAAGATACAGTAAAGAGACAAGACATCAGACAAGAAAACAACAAGACACCCAAAGACGACCACATACATAATCATATGACTGCATTTATAACGCATGTTTCTTATCTTCATCTCTACTATCTTCAGGTAGTGACACACATAGTCAACAGGTAATATAGGCGCATATATTAGCACTCACATATTCTCCCCTTCATGTATCATCAACTAATGTGCACCCCCATTTGTTGGAACTAAAAGCCGAAAAGAGCTCGGTAGAGTTTGTTAGCCCATTTACAGACCCTTTATATGGGATGAGAAGGATTCAATGTATACTTCGCAATACCTCGAAGCTTGATTTAGAACACGTACGGCACGATGGTACATGACACCTCAGACATGGATTTCATACACACATGCTTTTACTATCCCACTAGGTCATACATTTCCCATCTCCTCCTCTCCTCCCAACTCCCAATCATAATGAGGTATTTCATGATAACATATATATTTTTCTGCTTGAATTATTTAGAAAGTGGCAGTTATTGGTGACTGCCAAAGGGTGGACTGTCAAAGTCGAAAAATATTGTGATTCACAATGCCTTGTACTAACCCCAATGCACATGCCCGCTGCTCGTGCATTCAGTCTGCCGTTCGTGCACATGTCCGCAAATTGCGTAAACTCGCTCCGGCGATTACACGCGTGATATGCGTATTTACGGTAGAGTTTGTGAGCTTGTAGCGGGCGACTCGTTTATATCACATTTAACTTAAATAGTGTGTTTTATAGATAGTATTTCCCTTAACAATGTCAGCAAGTATGTTTAGTGTAAATGGTTCGTGGACATGGGGATTCCTCTTTGTATGATATGAAGGGTCAGACAAAGGTTGAATGGTGGTGTTTAGTATCCAGCTGTAGAGTATTTTATTAGTAACATTTCAGTGTTGGTTAGGAAGAGATTGTTTGCTCCTGCGTATAGTTATGTATAAAAGTAGTTTATAGACATTTACTATATTTGCGGTTCATTATCCATGCGGCGGGAATCCTGAGGATACCTCCCACCTGAGCAGTTGGAAATAGACACAGCCCACCTATGACCTTTTGTTATAATGCAGAGACACATTCCTGTGTCCAATGAACAATGAGATTGTAGGGACCATTGTATTGTACTGTATACTGTGTATATAAAGGCCACCATAGCGGGACCAGCACTCACTCACTCTCTGCAAGAATAACAAAATGGCTGCAGAGAAACTTACACACATGGGAATGATTCGCAAGCGCGTTCTGGAAACCAGCCCTCAGCCTTCACCGCTAACTGTGAGGTATGGCAGGACTGACAGTATGTGGTAACGTCATCCAGTATACCTGGCCAGTGGAAATTCTGCATCATGTATGCTTTGGTCTTTTTAAGGCCTAGGTGCCTGGCCAGGGGAATTTCATGGGCTACCCTATGCAGGCCCTCCCAATTAGTTTGGGGTATTACCAGCTGTCGTTCAGTAACCTGCCCTGGTATGTTGTCTGGGACAGATCGTTCCCTGTATAAACATTATCCCAGTACAGTCTGTGAGTGTCCTTGGGACTTTTAGGATCACCAGCTGCTGCTGCTATGAGGGTCTTTAGGGAGGGGTCAGTTTTCTGCTCGGCTTTGAAATAAACACTCTCTAATGAACTCTCAGTGTGTGGGTTGAATCCCTGCTGTGTACCTGTTTTTTTGTGCTGCCTGTTTGCAGGGAGGGGGGTCAGGGGGATAGCATCTGCAGCGTGTGCCTTGCTCTCCCTAGCCCTCTCAGAGTGGGTAGTCACAGCAGCTACAAGCATATCCACTTCTTCAGGCCCTATACTGGCAGTACCTCCAACAGACATATCAGTAATGCATACAGGACCCACCTGGTCACCCCTTCCCAACAGTGATACATGCAGTTGCAGAATTACTGGTCATATTGGTACAAGACAAAACATTATTATAATTTTCCTGACCTGGTGTATTCACACCGGATACCTGTAAATCAAGAGGAGTATTTTTATTAATAAATGGAATCATTGCCCTCTCCTTACACATATACATTTGCATGCTCTCTGGATCACTCGGTACCTGGGGAAGAATGGAATTAATGGGGGAAGCCGGCAACATTGTATTAGAGACATCAGATTCTGTTGCATTTGTGGCCTGCATTCGACCCAAATCAGCACCAAGCAATACATTTGTGGGCAGATGAGGTAAAATGCACACCTCCCGGAAAACCTCTGCCCAGCTCTCAGTCAAGGTATACCTGGGCCATGGCTACTTCAGAGTGGGTACCCCCAACGACGAGTATGGCAATTGTCTTTCCAGGAATAAAGTGGTATTTAGTCAAATCTGCCCCAGTATCAGCTACCCAATTTCCTACGGCAACAGATTGCAGGTTCTCACTGGCTCCTTCCTGGGGTACTTGCAATTTACAAAATGGCTGGCACAAGTGTCGCTGGTGGTGTCCCTGCAGGAGAGGGTGCCCCGTCACTCCTATCTTTATGTTAGTCTACTAATTTAATGTTGTCTCTACACATAATTGTAAGGTTCATTCATACCTGCTCACATTAAGGACAGGCTGTGATTTCACTCATTGTTTACCTCTTTTTAAAAAGATTTAATATTCCTAGATAATGGGTCAATATGCTGTAGTGTGCATTTCCTATTACTCCTTTTCCCAATAGTATATCATGCCATATCATCCCTGATGGGCAATTCTCTATGTCCATCACAACCATCTATAAGTATGACTGGACCCAGTGTTCATATTGACTATGAAAATTACTAAAATTGACTAAATGTATTAATCGATGACAATATTATTTTAGTACTAAATTGTAACAATAATGAAAATACAAACAACTCAATGATGAAAATGATGGCAACATTTGTGCTCATTTATACCCTGACAATTAAAGATGAGACAAAATAGCTCGATCTGTGGTGTTTGGAAGCCTCAACTCTGTCCTTCTCTACCCATGCCCGGTGAGTTGAGTGCATGCAGGATCTCGCAAGACCACTTTAGTTGGAGTATCTGGGTAATGGGTACACCCAGGAAGCACTGCGTGACCTGTGACCCAAGCTGTTGTGACACACAGCACACCGGGATACAGGTCATGGTGTCTGTAGAAAGTGGAGAGAGACTGGAGAACTGGATCTGATCAACTGAGCACAGTGAACATTGCACACTACTGAAACTGCCAGAGCTCTGGGCTGGAGGGTGGGAGGCAGTGAACAGGACAGTCTTAATACCACCAATACAAAAGGTAAGGAGGAGACGCCATTCCCCTGTTTGTTGGCAATGGCATGCAAGTTGGCTTAAAATTGGGAGGGGCTTTTTTGACTAGGAGACACTACTAAGACCATTATTACACAATTCTCTGTCACTTAGAGCATAAATATCTTGGGTCACTTTTGGCACTACACTGTAGTGCAGCCTAGCCTATTTATGAGTGGTAATGTCCAGATTTGCTTTCTTCGTGTGCAAATTGTGCATTTCTTTATATATTTAATGGGAGTCTGGGCACTCTCATTTCAATCATAAGAGGTACCAGTGTGGGGGCGTGGCTTAGCAATGGAGGAGAGCAGTTGCTGCTTTCCACAGCTCCTGCTTTTGTGCCACCTTTATCCCTCCTAGCCCGCTCAATCCTGTTATTTCACCCCTCTCCTACCTTCCTCCTGTCCCCCACTGCTAAATACCTGCAGCCGCGGAGTCGGGGAGCAGCGTGGACGCTCCAGCGGATTGCGGCCTGCATCGTGTGCACAAGCCGGGGCCTCAGTTTTGGAGCATGTCTGCCGGACCTCCGGGCGCAGCGTGTTGGTGGCATTTAGACCCGATCTCTCTCCCTGGACATCTCTGACCCGAGTCGCTGACTGCAGCTGACCTCGCTCGGCCCGCAACCACTGCCATCGCGGGAGGACCTACACTAGGAGACTGTGCTGTACCTTACCTCCGTGACGGCGAGTTCCGGCGGCCATCTTCCCGCCACTGCTATAGGCGGCTCCGTGGGATCGGAGGGGAGGACACCACTGCCACATAGCCAGCCTAAGTCCTGGTAAGATGCTCACCCTATCCCACCTCCTGCACCTCTAACTACTGCTCATCCGTCTAACCCGCGTGGAGGACACCGACGGGCGCTTTCTGCCTCCCCCCACAGCCGCCCAGAGAGCTCAGCTGCTGCACATATATACATAGACCCCTGGCACCTCGCTCCCTCAGTCAGCCATCTTCCCTCCACCTAGAGACTGCTTTGAGGTTCCACGAGGGTAGGAGATGGGAGCCACACTGTCGCCGCTGAGACCTATCCATAGTGTGGTGAGGAACTCTCCCTCATCCTCTCTATATATATGTGTGGCTCGACACCCTCATTGCCTCTGACCTCACAGCAACTTACATTAGAGCTCGGGCTCATCGCTCCCAGACTGCACTGTGGCTGCAGTGCCTTCCCAGCAAGACCTCATTAGGCCTACATTACGGCTGGGGGCCCTCTTAAAGATCCCCACTGCTGGACACTCGAAGTTACCCTCCGATGCCACTGGGCCTCACGGAGTGAGTTGCTCCATTCTATAAATGTACCCTCTTCATGACTGACCCCCTCCATGGCTGTATCTAACACTGAGCCTGCTGTGATGTGATGACGTGTTGGCCCAGCGCCTCACATGTGAGACCCGATACACCCGCGACATATCTTGCTCTCTATACACCTTTAACAACGGTGGCATTTCTACGACTGCATGGAAAAGTTCCTGATTCCTTCATCAATTACCTCTACTGGTGCTCCATTGCCATCCTGTGACGGAACTCCTGGTGGCAATTCCTCCGACTCTGACCGCTCAACCTCGCGCTCTGCATCCCGACGCACACGTAGATCCAGACCACCCGTGAAACAGCCGAAGATGAAACACAATGATCTGGTGGCTGTTTTGGGACCCCTGTTGGACGAAAAATTGGCTGGTATCAAGGAGGCCATTGAATCTGCGCTGACCCAACTCAACCAACACTCTACTCGCCTGGATGAAGCGGAGCAGCGAATATCCATGCTGGAAGATGCCCTATCTACAGCCCAGCAAACCATACAAGCCAATTAATTCGAAATTGCTGACCTATCAGAGAAGATCAATGACCTTGAAAATCGCAGCAGGTGTAATAACCTGAGGGTCATTGGCATCACTGAATCGGTCAAGGGTCATGAACTTACGGATCTCCTCGCATCTGGCATCCCGGAGCAATTAGCCATGGACCTTAAAGGAGTCCCACTGGTTATCGAGAGAGCCCATAGGCTAGGACCGGAGCGAAGGAACCCCAATGGGTGGCCCCGTCCCGTCATTATGAGAATTTTGAACTATGCTGACAAGATGAAGCTCCTCGACCATTATCGAAAAACGGCCTCCTCATCTTACAATGGAGACCGTCTCCTCATCTTCCAAGATTTCTCTGCCCTCGTAGCTACCAAATGTAGAGAGTTTGCACCCATTTTTAAGCACCTTTTCGATACCAAAGTCAAGTTCTCCCTTCTTTACCCAGGCCGCCTCCGAATCTTCGAGAATGGTAAACCGCTGTTCTTTGACGACCCAGGAGAGGCAAGACTGCATTTCTCCCTACCCGATACTTGACTGTAATTGTTATATGCTTGCATCTCACTCATTACTGCCCCATTCTCTAATTTCGGGTCTCATATGTGGGGTGCCGTGTTTGTGAGACATGACTACCCCTAGTTCATCCAATTCCTGTTTTATGTTTCTGATGTTTATAGCAATGTTTTTCTGTTTTCTGATTTGTTGTGTATGCCTGACCTGGGGACTCATCCCCCTCCTAGGTTGCCTTCCCCCCACTCGCTGGGATGGGGTGAGGCCCTGTTTTGACTCTTTCGTATTCACTATGTTCTTTCCGACTGTAGGTGTGGGTTGATATGGCTTCTCCAGCCGCCCCGCACTCTCATTATTAGTATTATTATTATCCTTTATTTATATGGCGCCACAAGGGTTCTGCAGTGCCCAATTACAAAGTACATAAACAAATAATCAAACAGGAAAACAGCAACTTACAGTTGATGACAATAAAGGACAAGTACAGGGTAAATAAATATAGCTACATCAGCAGATGACACTGGAATAAGTATCAGGTGAAAGAAGACCGCTGGATTTGGTGCAGTTGAAGATTATTAAAGTAAGAAAAAGGATAAGCACATGAGGGAAGAGGGTCCTGCTCGTGAGAGCTTACATTCTAAAGGGGAGGGGTAGACAGACAGGGGTAACACAGCTGGGGTACATAGAGAGCGTGAAACAGAGGATTAGGATGAGATTTGGCTGGGTTTGGTGAAGAAGTGGGTCTTGAGAGTCATGATACTGGAGTCTCTAACACTGCCCCATTACGCATAATCTCCTGGAATGTAGAGGGACTTAACCATCCCTTTAAAAGAAAGAAAGTAGCCTCACACTTAAAACATATGTACCCCCAAGTTGTGGTCCTTCAGGAGACACATTGGCTAGATGACCCTCGGAACTCCTTAGGAGCTCCTTGGATAGGGGAATGCATCTCGGCCCCATATCACACCAAATCCCGAGGAGTGGCCATTATTTTCCACGCTAGCTTACAACACTCGATTAGCAGGAAACATATTGACCCAGATGGCAGGTTTGTCTTGCTTGATGCATTGGTTGACAATACTGTATATACTTTTCTTAATGTATATGCCCCCAATGTTTCCCCTGACTCTTTTTTTGCAGCTCTTCTGTCGATGCTCCTACAATGGGGCGGCCACAATTTGGTTGTGGTTGGCGATTTCAATTTAGTTTTCGACTCATCCATGGACAGATCTCAGGTGAGCACCTCTACCTCCACTTCCACCTCTCAAATACTGACTTCTTTCTGTACACAACTCGATTTACTCGACCCATGGTGCATCTACACCCGACTCAGAGATATTTTTCCTTTTACTCTCATCCCCACTCGTCCCACTCTCACATAGTGAGACACGTCACACTCTCACATCTTCACCTCAACATCCCTCTTTCCTAGGGTTACACACTCATCTATCGCAGACATCGTCATCTCCGATCACGTTCCCATTTCAATAGACATTCGACTGACCCTGCCTCCTCGCACCACCCCAAGCTGGTGCTTCCCTGCATACCTCCGCCACTCCACTGACTTTCTTCTCCACCTCAAACAATCTTGACTCAATTATACCCTGGACAATACTGACCAGTCACTGGACTTTCCTATATTTTGGGGCGCAGCTAAGGCGGTCCTGAGAGGTCATGTCATGTCCTACACACATTCCAAGAGGAAAAAATTTTCCTCACAGCTGCAGGCTCTGAGCACGTTGCTAACCTCCTCGTATCGGAATTATAAATGACACGACACTCCAGCCCACAAAGAAGCGTATCTCTCAGCGAAACTCATATACGACACCTTCCTAACTGAACGAGCTCAGCTCTCTTATGATTATCAACGGAATAAGTTTCAGAGATGGGGTAATAAGTCAGGTAGATTGTTGGCTAACTTGATTAAGGGACCCAAATCACGCACTTGGATTAACACCATCGCTGTCTTGGGTGAATTAACTTCAGACCCTGAATCTATTTGCTCTGAATTTATGCATTTCTATCGCTCCCTATACGCCAAAGGCCCTGATAACCCCGCTGCTAATTACTCCTTTCTTGAAGCTGCTGACCTCCCGGTCCTCTCCCAGGAAGAAAGGGAACTACTAGACAGCCCAATCACCGCCAAGGAGGTTATAGATACTATCAAGAGCTTGCCCAACAACAAGAGTCCTGGCCCTGATGGCTTTAGTGCGGAATTCTACAAGATGATGCGTGATGAACTTGCGCCCACACTTACATCCCTCTACAGCCACATTCTCTCTTCTAAACAAACTCCGATTAGGTTTAGTGAAGCTAAGATAATTGTTATAGCGAAGCCTGGCAAAGTTCCCTCCCTCCCTCCCTGGATCCTACAGGCCGATATCCCTCCTGAACCAGGATTTCAAAATTCTGACTAAATTAATGGCCACTCGCCTACAACTTTGTCTCTCTCGAATCATATCACCGGCCCAATTAGGCTTCCTTATAAATAGACAGTTGGTTAAGGGCATCAGGGCAGCCCTGGCCGCCATCACCTATTCTCGCTCCCACAATCTAGTTGATAATATTTTGATTAATCTTGACACTGAAAAAGCCTTTGATGAAATCGCCTGGCCTCACCTTGATAGGGTCTTACGTCATCAACACTTTGAAGACAAATTTTGTGGTCTTGTCACCTCCCTCTATACTAACCCCACTGCGCAGGTGTTGGTTAACAATATCTCCTCCGCCCCCTTTACTCTTGAGAGAGGAACTAGACAGGGGTGCCCTCTCTCTCCCCTTTTTTTCAATTTAGCCCTAGAACCCTTTATACGATACATTGTAAACTTGAACAGTTTGAAAGGCATTCTAATAGGCACTCAGGGACTAAAAATTATAGCGTTCGCGGACGACATCCTCCTTCTCACTTCAAACCCTAAACAGTCCATACTGATACTACAGGAAGCTATAACCTGCTTTTCTTCCTTTGCGGGCTTCTCGATTAATTTTGACAAATCGGAAGCTCTAGCCATATTTCGACAAGCCACTGTAGGATGGAAACCCCCCTTTCCGTTTCGATGGGCCCCCACCCACCTCACTTACCTAGGGATTCAATTACCCGCGGACCCCTCCCTCCTCTACTCCCACAATGTCCACCCTATTCTTACCAAAATTCAGACTGAGCTGGGTCTCTGGCAAAATCTTCCCCTCAACCTCTTAGGACGCTGCAATCTTGTCAAAATGGCAAGCTTTCCCAAATTGCTCTATGTGCTTCAAATGGTCCCCATCTTGCTCACAAAATCGGACTTGTCCCTTCTCAACTCACATATATCTAAGTTTATATGGGCCAATAACGACCCCGGATAAGTTTTCTCAAACTATCCCAATCAGTTCAAAATGGTGGATTAAATTTGCCCAACATAGAACAGTACAATAGAGCATGCCTTCTTCGCATAGCCATGGACTGGCTCAGTGCCAGGAACATCTTCACCGACTCACAGCTAGACTCTCAACTGTGCGCCCCTCTATCCCTTAGCTACATCTTGCACGCCAGTAATTCCACTCTGAAGGAGCCTCATTTAGACAATACCCTCTTAACCTCTGCTATTCTGGCTTGGAAGAGATCTAGGAAATTACTTAATATACACGGCCTTCATTCTCCGTTTCTCCCTTTTCTGGGAAACCTAGACTTCCATAATGGACATGCTTCCTTTCCTTTTAATAGATGGCACATGGCCGGTATCATACATGTTCGCGATCTCCTTAACTCCCTACACGAACCACTCACTTTCACTGAAACCATGGACAAATATAACATTAGCCCTAGCCACAGGTTTTACTTCTTCCAGGCCTCTCACTATATCCGTTCGGTCCTGACACGACTTGATAAAAATGATTTCCTTAACCCCCTAGACACGCTTATGCATTTTGGCACATATTCCATCTAGACTATTTACACCCGAATCCGCACAGACATCGTTCCCTCTGTTAACCTTTTACAGCTTGAAAAATGGTCATCTCAACTTCCCTCTATGTCCCTGGAAGCAGTACTGGACTCTTTTAACTTATCTTTGAAGCTTATTCCTGCAAGTATATACCAGGAAATGTCGTACAATATTTTGCACAGGGCTTACATTTCCCCGAAGCGAGGTCACTTGATGGGCCTCTCTGAGTCTGCAGCATGCATCAAATGCTCCGCACCAGTAGCTGACATTATGCATTGCTTCTGGCATTGCCCTCATATACAAAAATTTTGGGGTGAACTACAGACATACATACATACAGCTCCTCTACAATGTACCTCCTAGATCAACCAGACATCCCCTTTCCCGACAACTACAAACTAGTGACACTCTTATCAGCTGTGGTGAGGAAGGCTGTTCCTCAACAATGGATACATGATACTCCCCCCTCCTTAGCCATGGCCACCTCTAGGCTGCTCTTCCTCTTTACCATGGACTGGTTGGAGACCACTCTTGATAAAGAGACTCTAACCCCTGCATTGTTCCAATGCTGGGAAAAGTTCATACATACACTGGCCACACCCACCAAATTTGCCATTCAACAATGCTTCCATCACACCACATGGTACTGCCTTCAACTTTAAGATCATAGACCCCCATCTCCCTTCCATAACTCAGTGCTGCAAATACCCTCTCCCTATTCTCCACACCGTCCTCCCTTTTTTTTCTCTTTCTCTCTCTCTCTCTCTCTCTCTCTCTCTCTCTCTCTCTCTCTCTCTCTCGATATCCTCCTTCTCCCTCTACCCCCTCTCTAACCTCTCTCGGACCTCCAGTGCCTGTATCTTTCCATTTTTTTGGCTCGGATACTCTCTCTATGGATGGGTCGGTGGCCCCCTGGCCTAGGTAGACACAGTTTTTGTTATGTTTACTTTTTGGTTCATTTTATGTGTTTTAAGTTATGTTATGCATCTTCCATGTTGTAGGATGCCTGTATGTAATTATAGCTTTAATATCTTCTCAGACCAGTTACTATTTTAGTAGAGGTAATTTTTTCTGCCTCTTATTGTACTACATTTTCCATATAATGTTCTGGTCACCTTTTTAGTAACCATGGCCCTCATTCCGAGTTGTTCGCTCGGTATTTTTCATCGCATCGCAATGAAAATCCGCTTAGTACGCATGCGCAATGTTCGCACTGCGACTGCGCCAAGTAACTTTGCTATGTAGAAAGTAATTTTACTCACGGCTTTTTCATCGCTCCGGCGAACGTAATGTGATTGACAGGAAATGGGTGTTACTGGGCGGAAACACGGCGTTTCAGGGGCGTGTGGCTGAAAACGCTACCGTTTCCGGAAAAAACGCAGGAGTGGCCGGAGAAACGGTGGGAGTGCCTGGGCGAACGCTGGGTGTGTTTGTGACGTCAACCAGGAACGACAAGCACTGAACTGATCGCACAGGCAGAGTAAGTCTGAAGCTACTCTGAAACTGCTAAGTAGTTAGTAATCGCAATATTGCGAATACATCGGTCGCAATTTTAAGAAGCTAAGATTCACTCCCAGTAGGCGGCGGCTTAGCGTGTGTAACTCTGCTAAATTCGCCTTGCGACCGATCAACTCGGAATGAGGGCCCATGTTATTTGTTTGAAAATGGAAAATGTGAGGTATCTTTGAGATTATGCAGGCACCCAGTTTTCACTCTCTGCTAGTAGGCTTTTATTTCAATATGCGGGGTCCTGTATTTACTGTGTGTATTGTTTATTTGGCTTGTACCTTTACCTCAATAAAATATATTTTGGAGAAAAAAAAGAGGTACCAGTGCCACTGCTACCTGGTTAAGCCTGAGTCTCATAGTGCCACACAGGGAAAAAAATGCTGGAAATGCAGCCACAGCCACAGTCTTAGTCTAAGCCAGTGATTTTCAACCTTTTTTTACTAGCGGCACACCGAACAATATTTTAAAATTCCAAAGGCACACACAGTTCCTCGCAGAAATAAACAAACAAAAAAACACACATTTGCCCTCATAGTAAAAAAAAAATGCCACACATACATTGGCCTACACAGAAAAAGCAATCACATTGCTCCCCACATAAATCCTATTGCTCCCCACATGAATTATTCACATTGTTCCCCCCATAAATCCACAAATCCTTATTCTCCCCACATAAATTCTTTTGAAATCCTATTGTTCCCCACAGGAGAAAAAAAATAACAAATATTAGCCCCTACCGGTCAGCTGATCTCCTCCCTGTTCCTCAGTGGTGGGGATTGTTCATAGTGGAGTGCTGCGAATACTGAGCAGTGGGTGGTGGGCAGGTGTGGATGTGGGTCGGCAAGGAAAGCTGTGTATGCAGGCGGGAACTGGATGGTGATATGCGGAGGCCGTGACCAGGGCCGGCGCTACCACTAGGCAGCTTTAGGCAGCTGCCTATGGGCGGCGACCACTGGAGGGCGGCACTGCACAGTGAATGAAAGAACGCTTACTTTATCACAGCTAAGCTCCTACTATTCTTTTAGAAACGAGGAGCAGCCTGTGAGTCCTGTTCCTGCAATCTGCCGCCCCCCACCTCCACGATAGCAACACCCGGCATAGCCATGTACAGGGTGCTGCCGTGGTTCGCATGAGCTCCCAAGTCCCACAAATTCCGAGCTGACACTGCAGCTCCCCCCCGCGATTGGCTCCCGCATGATGCCTGCTCCGGCACTCCATCCCCCCTGCGATTGGGCTCCTGCTCGGGTGGTGCATCTTGTTACCCGTACGCGCTCTCCCCCTCGCGATTGGGCTCCTGCTCGGGTGGTGCATCTTGTTACCCGTACGCGCTCCCCCCCTCGCGATTGGGCTCCTGCTCGGGTGGTGCATCTTGTTACCCGTACGCGCTCCCCCCCTCGCGATTGGGCTCCTGCTCGGGTGGTGCATCTTGTTACCCGTACGCGCTCCCCCCCTCGCGATTGGGCTCCTGCTCGGGTGGTGCATCTTGTTACCCATTCGCGCTCCCCGCTCTCCCCCCCCTCCCCCCCCCCGTGCACAAGTATGCTCCAGCTCCCGAATGTTACCTGCTGCCTCCCTGGAGTATCTCCCCTCCCCCTCCTACATCTCTTCACCAGCTTCCCCCCTTCCCCTCGCAATTGGGCTCCCGCATGTTAGCCGCTGCAACTTGTCACCAGCTTTCCGCTCCGCGCCCCCCCCCCCCCCCTTGCGCGGCAATTGGGCTCCCGCATCTTAACCGCTGCCTCCCCCCACTGCCGCTGTTCACGATGACTGCAGCTGACAGCTAGCCGTCAGCTGCACCTGGGTGGGGGTCCTGTGCCACGGCCGTCACTGTCAGCGTGTCACCTGCCGCCCACTGTGACCCGCTGGCCTCCAGTGAGCCCTGCGCCGACTCGCCACTGCTTCACCACTGCCTGCCTGCTTCCTCTGGGGTGAGTACTCCATGGGACCTATCAGCTCTCTCTCTATTTACTGTGTGTATGTGTGTATATATATATATATATATATACATATAAATATATATATATATATATATATATATATAAAATTAAGGGCAACACACATG
>NC_086452.1:282122719-282177719 GCF_028390025.1 Pseudophryne corroboree | reverse complement strand
GTCGTGCAAGTGTCTGTCTTTGGCTATTGTGTTGTCTGTCTGCATAAGGAGTAAGGCACCAGCAAAGAAGTTTTACTACAATGTCTGTACATAAATCTACCACATGTTCAGTATGTTTTGTAGGTTTCCACTCCGGAAGCCGGTTCATTCCCAGATCCTATGTTAAGCAAATGTAATGGCTTGGTTGGCAATTCACATTGGCCGCCGCTCGACAGGAGCGGTAAGATCGGAGTCTCGGAAGTTACTCCACCAGCTCTAACGGAGGAGTCTCAGCCTTTGCAAAGGTCCAACTTCACTTTGGGTAACGGGTGTTTAATTAATTGGTCTTATAATTTAACCATTTCTGGCGCGAGGGGGAGGGGGGGGGGGGAGGGAGGAGGAGGGGGGGGGGGGGGGAGGGAGGAGGAGGAGGGTGGGGGGGGGGGGGAAGAGAGTCTAGTTTCCCGCCATTGTCTCCTCCGGTATCAAGACGGAAATACTCTGGTCCCCGGCGTTTAAATCCTTTAGACTTCAGTCTTTTCAAGGCTGTGGTACAAAAACAGTCACGCCTTGTAACGCCAGGGTGCTAAAGTCTCCAACAAGCCAGTGGCTTGACGGGCTCCCAGCCCATCTCGGATTTCCAATTATCGGAGCGCGCCTTTAGACGTTAAATTTGCCGGGTTTCCAGACATCCACTGATGGATGTATCCGCTATTTAGTGTTAAAAGAAAGCTCTCTCCCGCCACTGCGGTTTTTCAAGACAGGACTGCCTCTGTCGGACGACAAGAAGGCGTTTTGGCAGGTTGCCATTCAGTCTCTGCTGGATTCAGCAGTTTTTAATTCCAGGCCTGGTACACCAACAAGGTCAGGGTTATTATTCTCGTCTGTTTGTGGTACCGAAGCCGGAGGGCTCCGTCACAGTCTCAATCAGTAAGTCACTTACTACAGATTGAAGATGGAATTTCTGCGGTCAGTATTTGCAGATTTGGAGCCACAAGATTGCATGATTACGCTTGATCTCCAGGATGCGTACTTACACATTCCGGTTTGGTCACCTCATCAGAGGTTCTTGCGTTTTGCAATACGCCACAACCATTAACAGTTTCAGGCTCTACCGTTTGGCCTCTTGTCAGCGCCTCGGGTATTCACCAAAGTGATGTTTGTGATTATAGCTCATCTCAGATCTCTGGCAGTGACCATCGTTCCATACTTAGACGATTTGCTCATAAGAGCTCCGTCTCAACAGATGCTCCTCCTACTTGCGCTGCTAACGTACACCACGGTTGCAGTGTCAACTTCAAGAAATCGCAACTAATTCCATCTCAACGACTTCAATTCCTAGGTATGATTCCAGATACGGTAAATCAAAGAATTTACCTACTACACCAGAAAGTACAGATTATACGCCATCTGGTACAATTAGTGCTCAAGCCACGCACACTATCGGTACATTTGTGTATTTGCCTATTAGGAACAATGGTGGTGGCTTTCGAAGCGCTTCAGTTCGGAGATTATCACTCGCGTCCATTTCAACAGCAGTGGTCGCCCTCGCATAGGCAGATTCCCCACAGGGTGAGGTTGTCGCCAGGGGCGAGGGTGTGTCTACTCTGGGCGAGAGTCTCAGAAGTTGGGGAGTTGTAGTTTAAAATGGTCAGCGACAGGGTCTCTAGGCGGATCACGACAGATTGCTGTCTATAAATGTCCTGGAACTCCGTGCAATTTACAATGCACTACATGCTTCGCTCTCAGACTGTCCAAGTGCAGTCAGACAACGCGACGGCAGTCGCATACATCAACAACCAGGGAGGAACGAGAAGCCGCATGGCAATGCGGGAAGTAGCTCGAATCCTCATTTGCCCAGAATACCACCAGGTGATATTGTCGACTGGGTTCATTCCGGGAGTGGACAACTGCAAGCCGGAAGATCTCAGCCGATTTTCATCCAGGAGACTGGGCATTAAATCTAGAGGTGTTTCACATGTTGGTCCACAGGTGGGGTTACCCTCAGGTGGACCTGATGGCATCTCGCCACAATTACAAACGCACCAGTATGTGTCCAGAACGAGAGATCCAAGGGCAGTGGCGGTGGATACTCTCACAATCGCGTGGCCGTACAGCCTCGTGTATCTGTTTCCACTGTTTTCCGCTGCTCTCTCAGTTGCTAAAACGGATCAAAAGAGTCCGTCACAGTCATACTAGTGATGCCTCATTGGTCTCTGAGAGCTTGGTTCTCGGATCTCCGGACTACTCGCAGACGATCCTTGGCCGCTCCTCCTATGTCCAGACCTGTTACAACAGGGTCCGTTCTTTTATCCCTATTTAGCGCGGCTGCGTTTGACGGGGTGGCTGTTGAGACCGCCCTCTTAAGAAGAGAGGGCATTACAGTATCTGTTATACCAACCATGTTACGAGCTAGGAAGCCGGTTAAGGCAGCTCATTATTACAGAATTTGGCGTGCCTATATAGGTTGGTGTGAAGCTCGGAAGTTTTCCGACATCTTTCAAGTTATCCCGTCTTTTGTTATTTTTGCAGACGGGGTTAGATGGAGGACTGCGTTTATCTACACTAAAGGTGCAGGTATCTGCGTTGTCAATTTATTTTCAAAGACGACTGGCTCTATTGCCTTCGGTACACGCTTTTCTACAAGGTGTCCTCAGAGTACAGCCTTCAGTCATTCCACCTACAGCGCCATGGGACTTGAATCTGGTTTTACATTTATTACAGTCTTCATATTTTGAACCCTTACAGCAAGTGGATATAAAGTTTCTCACTTGGAAAACAATTTTTCTTCTAGCCTTAGCTTCGGCAAGGCGTGTTTCAGATTTGGGTGCCTTGTCATGCAAGCCACCGTATTTGGTGTTTCCTGATGACAGAGTGGAACTTTGGACGAATCCCGCTTTCTTACCGAAGGTAGTGTCATCTTTTCACATCAATCAACCAATAGTAGTTCCTGTGTTGACAGCACATTCTGGAACTCTGAATGTGGTACGCGCATTACGCGTTTGTCCCGAACGTCTACAGTTCGTAATACGGATACGTTGTTTGTTCTCTATGATGCTGCCAAGTGGGGTTGGCCAGCTTCTCAGCAGACCTTATCCAGATGGATAAAACTGACTATACGTCAGGCTTACCTTAAGGCTAGGTTACAGTCGCCTACATCAGTAATAGCTCATCCCACAGGTTCTGTGGGAACTTCATGGGCAGCTGGTCGGGGAGCTTCTACGACGCAGCTTTGCCGTGCGGCTACATGGTCTTCAGTGCACACGTTTGTGCGCTTTTACAAGTTTGATACGTTTGCGGCATCAGCATCTAGCTTTGGCCGCCTAGTGTTACAGGTGTCAACAGCTCTCCCGCCCACGGGGGAAGCTTTGGTACGTCCCGAGAGTACTCCAGTGACCCCTAGTAGATGAAAAAGAAAATAGGATTTTGGTACTTACCAGGTAAATCCTTTTCTTTGAATCCACAGGGGGCACTGGACGCCCACCCAGAGCAGTTTTACCTGGATTGTATTAAGCTCAGGGGATCTTATGGTAACACATTTTCACCGACTGGTTCAAATTATAAGGTTCTATCGGTTATGGTGTCAACTGTTTAGTTGTCAGTAACGTTGTGTCAACTTTGTTGTTGTCCGTTATGTTATATGTAATTCTCCATTGTCAACCTCTCTATAGTTCCTGTTCGGCTCAGTAAAAAACACTGAGGTACTCGGGGATATGGAGGGTTGGAGAGTTCTAAATTTAAATATTCAGTGCCCTGTTTCCTGCAGACGCCGTCCATATCGCAAGAGTACTCCAGTGCCCCCTGTGGATTCAAAGAAAAGGATTTACCTGGTAAGTACCAAAATCCTATTTTCTCCTACATACTTGAAATGTATCTCTAGTTGATGTGCTCATATTGCTTACTAATGTATAACCTGTGACTGATTGCTGGTATGATTGCTGACTTTACGGTTTTCTGTGTATTCCGATCCTCAATGCTGTTTGCAAAAAGCAGGGAGGGATCAGATTGTATGTCACGAACAAAATTTCTGCAGCAGGGTACACTGGGATGCCACAGGGTGCAGAGTTGGATCTTTATCCAAGGCATTAACAGGCTAAAAGCTTTGACTGTTCCCAGGATGCGTAGTGCCACCTCCTCTATATCCCCGCCTCCAGGCACTGGAGCTCAGTTTGTAAGTTGGTTCCTGCAGTGCAGGCAGCTAACAGGGAAGGATGCGCTGGGCAGCCCTGAGAGAGGACTTCCCCTCGCCTCCCCCGGTGACGCTATATACTCCCGCGCCCTAGTTGCCGGGTACTTACAGCGGAGGGCTCTGGTATTCTCTAGGGCGCACACACTTGCCTCTGCTCTCCAGGATCGCGTGGCCGCATCTAGGGAGGAGGTAAGAGTCCCCCAGGCGGGACCCACTGGAAATCTTGATCCGGCGCGGTCTTTAGGAGACGGACTGCGCAAGCTGGCGTTGACACTGGCCGTACAGGGAAATCACTAGATCACCAGGTCAAGGGCACAGGTCGGATTATCTAAAAATCCGTTTTGCTAAGGCCCACAGTACCTGGTGGTGAAGTCTGGCAAGAGAATAAGGCTCTGACCTGTATACCCTCTCCCAGCCCCAGGCGCCATTTACTGCTAATGTTCCCGCCCTGGAGCTGTTTCTCTGTCTCCCTCACTCTGCCAGCGTTTGGGCGCCATTACACATGCTGAGCTGACTCTGGGACTGCTGGGCAATATCTCCTCTGTAAAGCCGCCTGCATTATCAGCGCTGTGCATTTACAGGACACTTAAGTATTCTACATGTCTTTTAGACAGTGTTAGTTAAGAACAAGTACATACATTCAGGGATATTTAGTACAAGTACCCTTGGATATACATCCAGTCTTTACTGTGCATTGTTATACAAGTTGAGTATCCCTTATCCAAAATTCAAAATCCCACATTTTTGGGTCCCCTACTGAGATAATGACACATATACATATATATTATATTATATATCTATATAATATATCTATATATACACATAATATATAATCTATATGACATTATCTCAGTAGGGGACTCAAAAATGTGGGATTTTGGATAAGGGATACTCAACCTGTATCTATATATCTATATAGCTTTCCTTAGTAGTGCAGTTACTTAGTGTTGCTAGTCCAGTGCAGTTTTATTGTTGTAATTTCTGCTTTGTACATGTGACTGTGTGTGCCAATAGCTGCTGTGTGATTTCTAGTCCATGTATCTCACGTATACTGCTATCCCTATATTCTGTACCCTGTAGGGGGCTAAGTGCGTCGGGGTTCTCATATACTATAGTGTCTCACAGGATATACTCTTGGTATTTTTCTCTGTGTATTAGTCACCATATACCTTTTAAATCCTCCGTGTGTGCTCTTTGCAGTCACACTATACAGGGTGATTTCTGTCAGGTACTTTATCTGCTTATATTGTACTATTTTGCCCTATGGTTACGCTTTCATATAATGTCTGCTAAACAGGGTGATAATTCCATGGCTGATCCTGCACCATGCAGTGCTAATGCCATGGATGTCTCTGAGGAAAATATTGCAGCCGATGGTTCAGGTACTGTGGGCTTTATACCAACGGGGGAAAATCATGACCTGTCGTGGGCTACATTTTCTAATTTACGGACTACGCTGGTAACCAGACTTGCAACCCCTATAAGACCATTACAGCCACATATTGTCCCTGCAGTTAATCCTCCATGGGCAGATACTGTGTCCTCTTGGTTACAGCAATTAAATCAGTCTTTGGCTAAGCAAAATCCTAACCCTCTACTGCCCAAGACAAAGTGGCCATCTAAGCGGGCCATTACTTCCTCACAATCCACACATGTTTCATATACTACGGATGAAGATGGCGCATATACTGACACCTCAGACACTGATGCAGATGCTTCTGATGGGCAATCTAGGACACAGTGGATGTTCCTGACCTATTGGAGGCAATCGGGCTGATTCTTCAAATTGATGACTAAGAACCTCCAGCTACCTCTAAGAAACCAGATAAGTTCAAGCGTCAGAAGGTTACCAAATTTAGTTTTGCCCCATTCTGACCACTTGGTTGACATACGTCGGGAATTCTGGGAGTATCCAGGAAATAAATTAGCCCGGTCTAAAAGGATGCTAGATCGTTATCCCCTCGCAGCAGAGTTTAGTAAAAATTGGGTAACACAGTTGCTGGTTGACTCGCAAGTCTCGTGCCTGATGGTATCATCTGCTCTGCCTGTCACTACAGTCACCTCTCTGAAGGAACCGGCTGATAAGCTTGTGGAGGGTTGCTTGAAGTTTATTTACACTCTTGCTGGAGCTGTGCACAGGCCTACTGTTGCGGACTCTTGGGCTGCTAAAGCTATAGAGGCCTGGGCTCAGGCAGTTGAAGAGGAACTACCGTCTAATTTTCCTGATAATGCCAGACAGTGTCTTTCATACATTATTACAGCCTCTCATTACATTCTGGAGATGGCATCTGATGCAGGTATCCTGACTGCCAAAGCGTCTATTCTGGCTCACCGGATATTCTTGTTGCGGTCCTTGTCTGTAGATCTGGACTTTTTGGGGAAGACCTCAATAAGATTGTTGCTGACTTAGCATCTGCTAAGACTGCATGTCTACCTAATACTACTCCTTTGGCTCCGAAGGCTAAAAACTTCCTTTCGTTCCTTTCGACTTCCAGGTAAAGCAAAGGATCAGGCATACCCGTAACAGGCTTGCACTTCCAAATCCACCAAGCCCAAACCTAAACGTGCCTTGGCTGCCAGTCAGCCTGCTTCCAAAACAGACAAGCCTGCTGCATGATGAGGCGGGCCTCTCCCTGGGTGGGAGACCAACTTATACGGTTTGTCCAGGTATGGTTAGACCACTTCGGACGCCTGGGTAAGTTAAGTCGTCGCTCACGGATACGCAATCTTTCAAGAAACGTCCCCCTCGCCAGTTTTGCTCAACAAACATCCCTTCGGATCTGGTAAAAACAAAAAAACCTCCATCTGGTGGTACAATCCCTCCTGGATACGGGAGTGAAAGTCCCAGTGCCTCTGACTCAGAGAGGCAGGGAGTACTATTCAACGCTGTTCCTAGTTCCGAAACCGAATGGATCTTCCCGGCCCATTCTCAAGTCTTTGAACGAATTTGTGAGTTTCCAAATTCCGTATGGAAACTCTTTGCTGTTCTGGCTTTGGAGCCCAAGGACTATATGGTATCCCTGGACATACAGGATGCTTACCTGCATATACCTATTGCAGTGTCGCATCAGCAATACCTGCGGTTTGCTACTGGCAACCTACATTTTAAATTCCAGGCCTTACCTTTTGGTCTGACCATGGCTCCAAGAATTTGCACCAAGGTCATGACTGCTCTACTCCACCCTCAGGGTATCAGGATCCTGCCGTATCTGGACGACTTGTTGATCCTGGCGAACTCTCCAGAGGTTCTCCGTCATCTGGTACTCACTGCCCAATTCCTGCAAGCCCACGGGTGGCTCATCAACTGGAAGAAATCTTCCCTGGCCCCTGCTCAGTGTATGGTGCACCTGGGAGCACTATTGGACACCCACAACCAGTGGTTGTTTTTGTCTCTGGAGAAGGTCCTGAAACTTCAGGACAGGATAAGATGCTTCCTCTCTCGCCCACGTGTATATACAATGCAAGTACTAGGCCTCATGGTATCTGCTTTCGACATGGTAGAGTACGCTCAATTTCATTCACTCCCTTTGCAGAGGTAAATACTCCCCAAGTGGGACGGCCTGCCTCACTGTATCAGGACTCGGATGATCTCCTTTACTCTGGAGGTTCGCCTGTCACTGACCTGGTGGCTACAGGACCCGCATCTGAGCAGGGGTCGTCCCTTCTGGAGCTCCAACTGGGTCCTTCTGACGACGGATGCCAGTCTGCGTGGTTGGGGCATGGAGTTGGAGCAACACTCTTCATGGTCGGTGGACCAGGGAGGAGTCTCTCCTCCTGATGAACATTCTGGAATTGCGGGTGGTATTCAATGCATTGACACTAGCCCTGCCTGTGGTGCAGAACAGGCCTGTTCAAGTACAGTAGGACAACACCACCACGGTGGTGTACATAAATCATAATGACGACTCTCGAAGCCGCATGGCAGTGATGGAAGTGTCAAAAATCCTTCATTGTGCGGAACACCATCTGCCAGCCATATCGGCAGTGTTCATTCCGGGAGTCCTCAACTGGCAAGCGGACTTCCTCAGTCGTCAGGATGTACACGCCGGAGAGTGGAGTCTTCATCTGGAGGTCTTTCATCTCCTTGTGGACAAGTGGGGCCTACCAGATGTAGACCTGATGGCGTCTCGACACATTCACAAGGTTCCGGTCTTCGGAGCAAGGACCAGGGATCCTCAAGCAGTGTTCGTGGACGCACTGGCAATTCCATGGAAATTTCGGCTGCCTTACGTGTTCCCTCCGGTGTCACTTCTGCTCAGGGTGATAAGGAAGTGCAAGCAAGAAGGAGGAATACTTCTAATCGCTCCAGCGTGGCCCAGACGGCATTGGTTCTCAGACCTGCAGAGTCTCTCGATAAAGCGTCTTCTCTTCTTTTCTGCTTCCGCTGCACCCAGACCTCCTCGTTCAGGGCACTTGTGTCTACCAGGATTTGGCCCGGCTGGCTTTGACGGCGTGGCTCTTGAAGCTTCATTACTGAGGGCCAAAGGTTTTGAAACTATGTTGAAGGCCCATAAACCGGCTTTTGCTCGGATTTATCATAGCGTCTGGAATTCTGATTTTGCTTGGTGTGCAACTAACCATTATGACGCATACAAGTTCAGTACTGCCAAACTTTTGGATTTCCTGCAACGGGGCCTGGACTTAAGCCTTTGTCTGGCCTCCATCAAGGTTCATATTACTGCCTTGTCGGTATGATTTAAAAAAAAAATTGCGACTCTGCCTGATGTTCATACCTTCACTCAGTGTGTCTTACGGATTCAACCGGTGGCTCCTTGGGATTTGTCGGTTGTTCTGGATGCCTTTTACAAGAGTCTCTGTTTTGAACCTCCTTGAGTCTGTGGACCTTAAGTGCCTTACTCTTAAGGTCTTGTCTCTTATGTCTTATGTCCTAGAGGATGCTGGAATCCACATTAGTACCTTGGGGGTATAGACTGGTTCCTTGGTAGCCATGGGCACTTTAAGAGTTTAATAGTGTGGTCTGGCTCCTCCCTCTATGGCCCTCCTAGCAGACTCTGTTTAGAAAATGTGCCCTGTGGAGCCGGTCACAGCTAGTAGAGCTCCTAAAGTTTTTTTTTTTTTTTTCAAGAGAGGTTAGGTGTAGGGTGGCTGCTGGCAACAGCCTCCCTGCTTCGTGGGACTTGGGGAGGGGGGGGAGTAGATACTAACTGTAGAAGTTAATGGTTCTCTATCTCTGCTGACAGGACACTGAGCTCCTGAGGGTGCTGATCGCATGCCCACGAGGCGACTGCTCACTCCTGCAGCACGGCCGACACCCCCTAACAGAAGGTAGAGTGGCGAGTGTGACGCCGGTGACCCAGGAAGCGGGTCGCCGGCGGGAATGGCGGCACAAGGGTGGGAGCGCAGCTCTGACAGGCTGCGCTCCGGAGGGCTCAGCGATGCTTGATGTGCGGCGCTGTGAGGGACGCCCTTGGCCAGCGCAATACCCTACAACTGGCCAAATATGCTAACAGGAGCTAATCCCACTGTTAGCAGCTAAATCACCTCAGGACAGTATAATCACTGAAAACTAAAAGACGCACCATTACAGGGGACTGGGCTTCTCCTCAGAGTGGATTCAGCACTCACGAGCGCCATTTTCTCCCTGTAGATCACACTGAAGAGATGCTGAGGGGGAGTGCTACCCTCCACATAACTCCAACATACCTCTGCGGTACCAGGGTTTAATCCTATTAAGGTTATTCAGTCAGCGCTGGCTGTTTAGTGTAAATCTGCGTACTGGGGCGCTGTGTGGCTGTCTCCATATACGGTCTCTCTGAAGTTACTCTAAGGAAACTGCATTTTCCTGTGTGTGTTTCACTAGCGCACATAAATATGTCTGGGAACTCTGTGTCTTGTGCTACAGAGTGTGTATCTTCTCCTGAAGAGTATATCCCCTGTACTCAGGACTTTAATATATTGTCTCAGCCTTCTGAATCAGAACCCCCATGGGTGGATTCTGTTAGGGGAATTATATACCAGATTTCATCTTGGATAGCGCAAAATGAGACAAACACAGGTTTTAAGAAAGTCTATTGCGGTTTTGTCGTATTCAGCTCCCACTTCCTCCTCAGTCCCCAATTATATACCCAAAGAAGCGTGCTCTTGGCCAGATAATGCAAGCTGACACGGAAACCGACTGATACAGATGACGGTGATGGGGAGATGCATCCCTTGCTAAGAGGGTGCAACTCATGATTGAGGCTATTAGGGACATTTTACACATTACTGATAAGGTACTTGAGCAGTTAGAGGAGGCTTATTTTACAGACAATAAGAAAACCTCCCTTACTTTCCCTGCGTCTAAAGAATTAAACTCATTGTTTGAAAAATTATGTGAAAACCTGTAGAAAAAGTTCCAGATCCCAAAAAGGGTTCTCATTGCTTTTCCTTTCTTTAAGGAGGACAGGAAAAAGTGGGAAAACCCACCTGTAGTAGAAGCTTCTGTATCTAGGTTGTCTAAGGTGGTGGTTTTACCTGTCCCTAGGTCCACCGCTTTAAAAGAGCCAGCTAACTGCAAGATTGGGACTGCACCCAAATAATAAATGGCATAGCTTTAAGACCCACTATTGCTTGTGCATAGATTTCTAAAGCCATAGTAAAGTGGTCAGGCACTTTACTAGAGGAATTAGATTCTATGGATAGAAGTGACATTGATTTGTTTTTACGTCACATACAGAGTTCTGCAGGATTCATGGTGGAAGCAATGAAGGACCTTGGACATCTTAATGTGAGGGCTTCTTCCATGGCTGTCTCGGCACGCAGGGGACTCTGGCTGCGCCAATGGTCTGTGGATGCGGAATCCAAGAAAAGTGTGGAGAACCTACCCTTCACAGGTCAGGCTCTGTTTGGGGAAGCATTAGATGTGTGGATCTCCACGGCAACTGTGGGTAACAACTTTTTTTTCCATCTGCTACACCGACTAGGCAATCTTATCCTACGTCTTCAATGCAGTACTTTCGGACTGCGAACGTTATAGTCCAAACTTCCTTTTTCTTTCTTTAGAGGAGGTCGGGGGAAATCCAAAAAACCTGCACCAACAGGTTCCCAGGAACAGAAACTTGGTTCTGCTTCCTCAAAATCCTAGGCATGACGGTGGACCTTCCAGCCTGGAGATCGGGCAGGTGGGAGCAAGACTAAGAAATTTCAGTCCTGTCTGGGCGTCCTCATTCCTGGATCCCTGGGTACAAGATATTGTTACCCAGGGGTACAGACTGAAGTTTCAAGAACTCCCACATCAAAGATTCTTCAAATCAGGCTTATCAGCTTCACTGACAAAGTGCTATCCTACAGGAAGCCATTCAAAAATTGCTGAAGTCAAATGTCATTGTTCCGGTTCCACCTCACCTAACACACAGGGGTTATTACTCAAACCTGTGTTTGGTACCGAAATCAGATGGTTCGGTCAGACCTATATTGAACCTAAAGTCATTGAACCCTTATTTGACGGAATTCAAATTCAAGATAGTCTCTGAGAGCGGCGGTTTCAGGTCTGGAGGAGGGGGAATTTCTGGTATCTCTAGATGTCAAGGATGCGTACCTTCACATTCCGATCTGGCTGCCTCACCAGGCTTATCTAAGATTTGCGCTGCTGGACTGTCACTAGCCATTCCAGGCACTGCCGTTTGGCCTCTCTACGGCACAGAGGGTGTTCACCAAGGTCATGGCGGAAATAATGCTACTCCGCAAGCAAAGTATGTACAGAATTCCTTAACTGGACGATCTGTTGATAAAAGCATCTTCCAGGGAGAAGTTGAAAGAGCATTGCTCTCTCGACTCAACTACTATAGGATCATGGATGGATCCTGAATCTTCCAAAGTCGCATTTGGAGCCAACAAGGAGACTGTCCTTCCTGGGGATGATCCTTGACACAGAAGTACAGAGGGTGTTTCACCGGTGGAGAAAGCGTTGGTAATTCAAACAATGAACAGGGATGTCCTGAAGTCAGCCCGGTTGTCAGTTCATCAGTGCATTTGCCTTCTGGGGAAGATGGTGGCCTCCTACGAGGCTCTACAATACAGAAGATTTCATGCAACGGTCTTTCCAACTGGATCTCCTGGACAAATGGTCGGGATCTCATCTTCACATGCACCAGAGGAGAAGTCTGTCGCTGAAAGCCAGTATCTCACTCCTCTGTTGGCTGCAAACTTGCCACCTGGAGGTGTTCGAGGAGGTGACATGTCTTTGGGGTGTACCTCAGATAGGCCTCCTGCCTCAACAAGAAGCTTTGGAGGTACTGTTCCAGTTCGAAAGACCCACAGGCAGTGGCGGTGGGAGCCCTGGTGACTCTGTGGGTGATCAAGTCACTGTATGTGTTCCCTCCACTTTCACTCATCCCAAGGATTCTCAGACTAATAAAAAGAACAAGAGTTCAGGCGATCCTCATTGCTCTGGACTGGCCAAGAAGGGCTTGGTACGCGGATCTTCTGGAGTTACTGCTGGAAGATTTGAGGCCTCTTCCTCTTCGCGAGGACCTTCTGCAACAGGGGCCATTCGCTCATCAATACTTACCACGGTCACGTTTGATGGCATGGAGGTTGCACGTCAGATTTTAGCTCAAAAGTGTGTTACGAACAAGTTTATTCCTACCCTGTTACAGGCTAGGAAGGGAGTAATGTCTAAACATAACCATTGAATTTGGAAAAAGTATGCGTCTAAGAAGTTTCCTACGGTGGAGTTTCAACTAGGGTGGTTTATCCTTTCTGCAAGCAGTTGTGGTGGTGGGCCTGCTTTTGGTTACGTAAGTCCAGATTTCGGCCTTGTGCATTTTCTTCCAGAAAAAATTGGCTGCCCTCCCTGAGGTTCAGACTTTTTTTTTTTTGAATGGTGTTCTGCACATCCAGCCTCCCTTTGTGCCTCCTACGGCACCTTGGGATTTTAATGTGGCGCTGCATTTCCTGTAGTCGGATTGGTTTGAACCTTTACAGGAGGTTGATGTCAAGTTTTTAATTTGGAAGGCGGTCACACTGTTTGCATTAGCATCTGCTAGACGTGTCAGAATTGGGGGCATTGTCCTGCAAGAGCCCCTACTTGATTTTCCATGAAGATAGAGCTGAGCTCAGGACATGTCGGCAATTTCTTCCGAAGGTTGTGTCAGCTTTTCATATCAACTAACCTATTGTGGTGCCAGTGGCGACTGACTCCTCAATTACCTCAAAGTCCTTGGATGTTGTGAGGGCTTTGAAGATTTATGTGAAGAGAACTTCTCGTCACAGAAAGTTGGACGCTCTGTTTGTCCTTTATGATCCCCACAAGGTTGGGTGTCCTGCTTCTAAGCAGACTATTTCTCAGGTTTACTATCCAGTATGCTTAGTCTACGGCAGGCTTGTCATGCCCAAAATCTGTTAAGGCCCACTCTATTTGTATAGTGGGTTCTTTCTGTTTCGGCTTTACAACTTTGCAGAGCGGCTACTTGGTCAGGGTCGAACACGTTTGCGAAGTTCTACAAGTTTGACCAAACTTTAGGTCCTCAAAATCCAAAGTATCAATCTTTTCTGCAGGAGCCTCCGCGCTCTCCCTCCCGTACTGGGAGTTTTGGTACATCCCCATGGTATTAATGTGGACCCCAGTATCCTCTAGGATGTAAGAGAAAATAGGATTTTAATTACCTACCGGTAAATCCTTTTTCTCGTAGTCTGGAGAGGATGCTGGGCGTCCGACCAGCGCTTTGTTTTCCTGCAATTGTTCCTTGGTTCGGTACTGCCTTGTTCCTTATTTCGGTACTACCTTGTTACTGAATTGTTTCAAGCTGGTTAGCTTGGTTTTCTGTTGTGTCAGCTGGTGAATCTCACCACTATCTGTGTATTTCCTTCTCTCGAAGTATGTCCGTCTCCTCGGGCACAGTTTCTAGACGGAGTCTGGTAGGAGCAGCATAGAGGGAGGAGTCAGCCCACACTATTAAACTCTTAAAGTGCCCATGGCTCCTAAGGAACCAGTCTATAACCCAAGGTACTAATGTGAACCCCAGCATCCTCTACGGACTACGAGAAATGGATTTACCTGTAGGTATTTAAAATCCTATTTTTGCTTGCTATTGCCTCTGCTAGACGGGTTTCAGACTTGGGTGCCTTGTCCTGTCGGTCATCCTTTCTGATTTTTCATGGTGACCGGGCAGTTCTTAGAACTCGTCCTGGTTATTTGCCTGTGGAATACCAGTGTACCCCTCTGCAGAAAAACAGATTTATGGTAAGAACTTACCTTTGTTAAATCTTTCTGCTAGGTACACTGGATTCCACTGGGCGCCCACCCTGATGCATTTGGCTTCTTTGGGTTTGTATGGCATTAGCCGCTGGTACATTCTCCTGTTGTGAGAATGTAGTGTATGTGGCTACTAACTGTTGTCTCTTTCCTGCTACTGCATTGGACTGGCTAACAAAACTGAGCTCCAGTGCCTGGAGGCAGGGATATAGAGGAGGCGGCGCTATGCATCCTGGGAACAGTCAAAAAGCGTTTAGCCTGTTGGTGCCTCGGATCAAGATCAACTCTACACCCCGATGTTAACCCTGTGGGATCCAGTGTACCTCGCTGAAAGATGTAACAAAGGTAAGTTCTGACCATAAACATTCTTTTTAAATGATTGCAGTCACAAATTGTGTGGTTAACACTGTACAGGTGTGATTTATTATGTGTTATGCTAGTAATCTGCCAGATCTAGCTGGTTGGAATTAAAATTTGGTAATGGATGAGAGCAAATGAGTCGACCATTTGCTCCCAACCACTGGAAAACGGACAAAAATTGTTGGTCATCCAAGTTGGTTAAATTTGTGTTTAACTAATTTGTATGAATGTAAGGTTTTGTTTGTTTTCCTGTGTTTAGGAGGAAATGGTCGATTCTCAGTTGCTCTCATCCATTACCACATTTTCATTCCAACCAGCCAGATCTGGCAGATTATCTGCCAGATAATTGTATACTGTGTACCTAGCTTTAGAGAGGCAAGGGTGAGGAGTATACACTCTCTCCACAGCAGCACCTACACTCATTTCATTTAATTTCATTTCATGTTTGTCCTGCAAAGCTGAGGTAACCTCTCAGGATCTGGTTCAAAATGGATTATTTGCGAATTGTTTTAGCTTTCACCAAAACCTCTTGAATAATCTAAGGCAGGCACAGGTTCAGATTAAACCCTCATGGGCTACTTTTGCACAGACATTATCCAGTTTAGCTGAGCGGATAATGCCAGCTCCTTTACCAGGGATATGTTACCCTGTTAACCCTTACTTGGATAATTCCACCTGATGTTTATCACATCCAGTTCAGTAATCGGCAGCCTCCCAACATAAACAGGCTGAAAGGCTGGTGGTAAGTATTTCACAAAGACCTGAAACATCTTCACAGTCTACACAGGTTTCAGATGAGGACTCGTCGGAGGATAAGGACTCATCGCACTCTGAGTATGCATACAGAGATGAGGAGGAAGGCCTCAGCTCAGTGGACATACCTGAGCTCATTAGTGCTATGAAAGCCATTCTATCCTTAGAGGAGGCAGCAGAGTCTTTGTTAAAATCTAAGGCACCTGTGTTTAAATGTCCCAAAACAGTTAGGACTGTGGTTCCTGGGTCAGAACAGCAGTCTGAAATTATGCAAGAGGCTTTGGTTACACCCAGTAAGAAGTTTAGAATTCCAAAGAAATGGAATTCCTATTATCCTCTTCCGGCTTGGGACTGTTTAAAAAGAGAGGTGGCTCCCAGAGTAGATATGCATGTCATTCGATTGGTGTGAAAATCTACATTACCTCTGCCTTCAACATCATTAAATGTCACGGATAGGAAAATAGATGGTTTTTAAAAACCATTTGCTTTTCTGGGGCAATCCTAAAACCAGCCATGGCTTCAACCTGGATTGCAAAAGCAGTGGCAGCCTGGGCTGATGCATTGGATGATGATCTTTCATTTGCATCTAGAGAGCAAAAGTCCCATTTTGCACATATCAAACAGGCAGCTATTTTTATGGAAGAAGCGGCCTTGGATATGAGTACAATTGCCTTTCAGGCATCAGCCTCGGCAGTAGCAGCTCAGAGTGGTTTGGCTACGTACATGGAAAGCTAACTCGGAATCCAAGAATGTTCTGGAGTCTTTGCCTTTTTAATGGAGATATTCTTTTTGGTAACGAATTAAACAGTATTTTGGAGTCAGAAGCAGACTACAAGAAAATGAATTTTCCTTCCACACACAAATCCAAGCTTAGATTTCCAACTTTTCGGACTCAAGAAAAAGGAAAGGGTTATGGCAAACAGTCTCAATCTGACAAGTCTGGTTAGACTAAAAAGCATTGGGCTACCAGAGAGTCTGCTTCCAAATCAGAAGATAAGCCATCAGCATGATGCTGTGGGCCTCCACCTGGGGGACCCCAGGGTGGGAAGCGACTTCTTCAGTTTGCACAGATCTGGCAGCAGTCCACCACAGATGCCTTGGCACAAGAAGCGTTCTCACGGTTATGCGTTTGCTTTCAAGAAACACCTTCCTCAAAGGTTTTTTTTTTTTTGTACCAGCCCGTCTTCAGTGGTAACTAAGGCCAGGGCTTTGCAAGAGGCAGTTCAGAAGTTGCTTCAGTCAGAAGTGATTCCAGTTTCTCCTGCGCAATAAGGTTTTTATTCCAACCTGTTTCTATTCCAGAAACCAAATGGGCCGTTCCGGCCCATACTCAATCTCAAAGTGCTGAACAAGTACATCTGGGTGCCTCGGTTACATATGGAGACTTTGCGTTCCATTATTCTGGCTTTTGGGGTATCCCTTGATATCCAGGATGCTTATTTACATGTTCCTATAGCACTGTCCCATCAGCACTCTCGGCTTTGCTATCTTCCAGCAAAATTTTCAGTTTCAGGTCCTACCATTTGGACTGGCCACAGCTCCCAGAGTGTTCACCAAAATTATGGTGGTAATGGCATCTTATCTCCATGAGCAGGGGATAAGGATTTTTCAATATCAACGATTTATTAATCCTCGCTCAAGCTCAGGAATTGCATCAGCGTCATCTGAGACAGACAATAGCTTGTTTGTAGAGACATGGTTGGCTCATAAATTGGGCAAAGTCGTCTCTGGTTCTGTCACAACGGATGACTCACTTGTGGGCTGTGTTGGATTCGGTTCTTAAAATATCCCAAATTCCAGTCAAGGATTCAGGAGCTGCTACACAGTCAAAGGGTATCCATTCACACAGCAATGCTTGTGATGGGTTTGATGGTGTCAACATTAGACATGGTGGAGTATGCTCAGTTCCACTCGAGATCTCTGCAACGTCTCATCCTTTCCAAATGGGATGGTTTTCATTAGACAATAAAAACGGACTATGGTCTTTCCTCCTGGAAGTGAGGATGTCTTTTAGCTTAGTGGCTACAGGCATCCCATCTGGACAAAGGGAGACCCTTTTGGATATCCGATTAAGAAATTCTGGCAATGGATGCCAGCCTTCGTGGCTGGGGAGCGGTGTCAGGAAGGCGTTGCTTCCAGGGGCAGTGGACCAAGGAAAAAGTTGCCTGCCAATAAAAATATTGGAACTTTGGGACATACATATGGCACTTATCCAGGCAAAGGACATCCTTCAGGGGAAACCAGTCCAAATCTGCTTGGACAATGCCATGGCAGTAGCGTACCTCAACCATCAGGGAGGAACTCGGCCAAACTGCAATGAAGGCGGTAAGTCATATGTTAAGGTGGGCAGAACTTCATCATCCAGCCTTGTCCGCAGTGTTCATTCTGGAAGGCAGAAACCGGGAAGCGGATTTTCTCAGTCTACACGCCATTCATGCAAATGAATGGGCTTTACACCCGGAGGTCTTTCAGATTATTGTAGATCTCATGGCATCCTGTCAGAACAACAAAGTTCCTGCATACGGGTTAAGAACAAAGGATCCCAGAGCGGTCTTTGTGGATGCCCTGTCAGTGAGATGGGAATTTTGTGTGGCCTATGTGTTTCCACAGATCATCCTACTACCCAGGGTGATGTGAAAGGCAAAACAAGGAAGGGGTGTCGTGATACTAATAGCTTCGGCTTGGTCCAGCAGACATTGGTACTCAGATCTGCAGAGGCAGTCTATGGATACTCCATTTCTCTGACGTCCTAGTGGATGCTGGGGACTCCGAAAGGACCATGGGGAATAGCGGCTCCGCAGGAGACTGGGCACATAAGTAAAAGCTTTAGGACTACCTGGTGTGCACTGGCTCCTCCCCCTATGACCCTCCTCCAAGCCTCAGTTAGATTTTTGTGCCCGAACGAGAAGGGTGCACACTAGGTGGCTCTCCTGAGCTGCTTAGCGAAAAAGTTTAGGTTTTTTATTTTCAGTGAATCCTGCTGGCAACAGGTTCACTGCACCGTGGGACTAAGGGGAGAAGAAGCGAACTCACCTGCGTGCAGAGTGGATTGGGCTTCTTAGGCTACTGGACATTAGCTCCAGAGGGACGATCACAGGCCCAGCCATGGATGGGTCCCAGAGCTGCGCCGCCGGCCCCCTTACAGAGCCAGAAGACAGAAGAGGTCCGGAAAATCGGCGGCAGAAGACGTCCTGTCTTCAATAAGGTAGCGCACAGCACCGCAGCTGTGCTCCATTGCTCTCAGCACACTTCACACTCCGGTCACTGAGGGTGCAGGGCGCTGGGGTGGGGGGCGCCCTGAGACGCAATAAAAACACCTTAAATGGCAAAAAATACATCACATATAGCTCCTGGGCTATATGGATGTATTTAACCCCTGCCAATTTTTCCTTAAAAAAGCGAGAGAAAGGCCGCCGAAAAGGGGGCGGAGCCTATCTCCAGCACACTGGCGCCATTTTCCCTCACAGCTCCGTTGGAGGGAAGCTCCCTGACTCTCCCCTGCAGTCCTGCACTACAGAAACAGGGTAAAACAAGAGAGGGGGGGCTCTAAATTGGCAGATAAATCAATACAGCAGCTATATAAGGGAAAAACACTTATATAAGGTTATCCCTGTATATATATATATATATATATATATAGCGCTCTGGTGTGTGCTGGCAAACTCTCCCTCTGTCTCCCCAAAGGGCTAGTGGGGTCCTGTCCTCTATCAGAGCATTCCCTGTGTGTGTGATGTGTCGGTACGTTGTGTCGACATGTATGACGAGGAAAATGGTATGGAGGCGGAGCAATTGCCTGTAATAGGGATGTCACCCCCTAGGGAGTCGACACCTGACTGGATGGTCTTATGGAAGGAATTACGTGATAGCGTCGGCACTTTACAAAAGACTGACGACATGAGACAGCTGGCAAATCAGTTATTACCTGTACAGGCGTCTCAAACACCGTCAGGGGCTCTAAAGCGCCCGTTACCCCAGATGGTCGACACAGACCCAGACACGGACTCTGACTCCAGTGTCGACGGTGAGGAAACAAACGTATTTTCCAGTAGGGCCACACGTTACATGATCACGGCAATGAAGGAGGTTTTGAACATTTCTGATACTACAAGTACCACAAAAAAGGGTATTATGTGGGGTGTGAAAAAACTACCCGTAGTTTCTCTAACGTCCTAAGTGGATGCTGGGGACTCCGTAAGGACCATGGGGAATAGCGGCTCCGCAGGAGACTGGGCACATCTAAAGAAAGCTTTAGGACTAGCTGGTGTGCACTGGCTCCTCCCCCTATGACCCTCCTCCAAGCCTCAGTTAGATTTCTGTGCCCGACGAGAAGGGTGCACACTAGGGGCTCTCCTGAGCTTCTTAGTGAAAGTTTTAGTTTAGGTTTGTTATTTTCAGTGAGACCTGCTGGCAACAGGCTCACTGCATCGAGGGACTAAGGGGAGAAGAAGCGAACTCACCTGCGTGCAGAGTGGATTGGGCTTCTTGGCTACTGGACATTCGCTCCAGAGGGACGATCACAGGTCCAGCCTGGATGGGTCCCGGAGCCGCGCCGCCGGCCCCCTTACAGAGCCAGAAGAGCGAAGAGGTCTGGAAAAATCGGCGGCAGAAGACGTTCCTGTCTTCAATAAGGTAGCGCACAGCACTGCAGCTGTGCGCCATTGCTCTCAGCACACTTCATACTCCGGTCACTGAGGGTGCAGGGCGCTGGGGGGGGGGGGCGCCCTGAGACGCAATAAAACACGACAGAAATACCTTACATGGCAAAAAATACATCACATATAGCTCCTGGGCTATATGGATGCATTTAACCCCTGCCAAAATATACAAAAAACCGGGAGATAGGCTCCGCCCCCTTTCCGGCGGCCTTATCTCTTCAGCACACTGGCGCCATTTTCCCTCACAGCTCAGTTGGAGGGAAGCTCCCTGGCTCTTCCTTGCAGTCACTACACTACAGAAAGGGTTAAAAAAAGAGAGGGGGGCACTAATTAGGCGCAGTATTAAAGCATACAGCAGCTATAAGGGGAAAAACACTTATATAAGGTTATCCCTGTATATATATAGCGCTCTGGTGTGTGCTGGCATACTCTCCCTCTGTCTCCCCAAAGGGCTAGTGGGGTCCTGTCCTCTATCAGAGCATTCCCTGTGTGTGTGCTGTGTGTCGGTACGTTTGTGTCGACATATATGAGGAGAAAAATGATATGGAGACGGAGCAGAGTGTCTGTAACAGTGATGTCACCCCCCAGGGGGTCGACACCTGAGTGGATGTACTGTTGAAAATTACGTGACAGTGTCGGCTCTATATAAAAACAGTGGTTGACATGAGACAGCCGGCTACTCAGCTTGTGCCTGTCCAGACGTCTCATAGGCCGTCAGGGGCTCTAAAGCGGCCGTTACCTCAGATGGCAGATACAGACGCCGACACGGATACTGACTCCTGTGTCGACGGTGAAGAGACAACCGTGATTTCCAGTAGGGCCACACGTTACATGATTGATACAATGGAAAATGTTTTTATACATTTCTGATAATACGAGTACCACCAAAAAGGGGTATTATGTTCGGTGAGGGAAAAACTACCTGTAGTTTTCCTAAATCTGAAAAATAAAATGAGGTGTGTGATGATGCGTGGGTTTCCCCCCGATAACAATTAATAATTTCTTAAAAAGTATTGGCTGCATACCCTTTCCCGCCAGAGGTTAGGGTGCGTTGGGAAACACCCCCTAGGGGGGATAAGGCGCTCACACGCTTGTAAGAACAAGGGCTCTACCCTCTCATGAGATGGCCGCCCTTAAGGATCCTGCTGATAGAAAGCAGGAGGGTATCCAAAAATGTATTTACACACATACTGGTGTTATACTGCGACCAGCTATCGCCTCAGCCTGGAGGTGCAGTGCTGGGTTGGCATGGTCGGATTCCCTGACTGGAAATATTGATATCCTAGATAAGGATAGTATATTATTGCCTATAGAGCATTTAAAAGATGCATTTCTATATATGCATGATGCACAGCGGAATAATTGCCGACTGGCATCAAGTATAAGTGCGTTGTCCAATTCTACCAGTAAAATGGTCAGGTGATGCGGATTCCAAACGGCATTTGGAAGTATTGCTTTTAAAGGGGACATTTGGGGTCGGTCTTTTAGACCTGGTGGCCACGGCAACAGCTGGGAAATCCACGTTTGTACCCCAGGTCGCCTCTCAAAATAAGACGCCGTATTATCAGGCGCAGTCCTTTGTTGGCAAGCGGACAAAAGGTTCCTCTTTTCTGCTCGTGACAGAGGGAGAGGAAAAAGGCTGCAGAGATCAGCCAGTTCCCAGGAACAGAAACCCTTTCCCGCCTCTGCCAAGCCCTCAGTATGACGCTAGGGCTTTACAAGCTCAGGCACGGTGGGGGCCCGTTCTCAATGAATTTCAGTGCGCAGTGGGCTCACTCGCAAGTAGACCCCTGGATCCTTCAGGTAATATCTCAGGGGTACATATTGGAATTCGAGACGTCTCCCCCTCGCCGTTTCCAAAAGTCGGCTTTACCGACGTCTCCCTCTGACAGGGAGGCAGTTTTGGAAGCCATTCACAAGCTGTATTCCCAGCAGGTGATAATCAAGGTACCCCTCCTGCAACAGGGAAGGGGGTATTATTCCACACTATTGTGGTACCGAAGCCAGACGGCTCGGTGAGACCGATTCTAAATCTAAAATCTAAAATCTTTGAACACTTACATACAGAGGTTCAAATTCAAGATTGAGTCACTCAGAGTAGTGATTGCGAACCTGGAAGAAGGGGACTACATGATGTCTCGGGACATCAAGGATGCTTACCTTCATGTCAAAATTTACCCTTCTCACCAAGGGTACCTCAGGTTATGGTACAGAACTGTCACTATCAGTTCAGACGCTGCCGTAGGGATGGTCCACGGCACCCCGGGTCTTTACCAAGGTAATGGACGAAATGATATCCCTTCGAAGGAAGGGAATTTTAGTTATCCCTTACTTGGACGATTCCCTGATAAGGGTAAAATCCAGGGAACAGTTGGAGGTCGGTGTAGCACTATCTCAGGTAGTGTTGCGGCAGCACGATTGGATTCTCAATATTCCAAAATCGCAGCTGGTTCCGACGACTTGTCTTCTGTTTCCTAGGGATGATCCTAGACACAGTCCAGAAAAAAGGTGTTTCTCCCGGAAGAGAAAGCCAGGGAGTTATCCGAGCTAATCAGGAACCTACTAAAACCGAACCAAGTCTCAGTGCATCAATGCACAAGGGTTCTGGGTAAAAATGGTGGCTTCCTACGAAGCAATCCCATTCGTTAGATTCCACGCAAGAACTTTCCAGTGGAACCTACTGGACAAATGGTCCGGGTCGCATTTTCAGATGCATCAGCGGATAACCCGGTCACCAAGGACAAGGGTATCCATCCTGTGGTGGTTGCAGAGTGCTCATCTTCTAGAGGGCCGCAGATTCGGCATTCAGGACTGGGTCCTGGTGACCACGGATGCCAGCCTGCGAGGCTGGGGAGCAGTCACACAGGGAAGGAATATCCAGGGCTTAGGGTCAAGCCTGGATACATCACTTCACATAAATATCCTGAAGCTAAGGGCCATTTACAATGCTCTAAGCTTAGCAAGACCTCTGCTTCAAGGTCAGCCGGTGTTGATCCAGTCGGACAACATCATGGCAGTCACCCACGTAAACAGACAGGGTGGCACAAGAAGCAGGAGGGCAATGGCAGAAGCTGCAAGGATTCTTCGCTGGGCGGAAAATCATGTGATAGCACTGTCAATAGTATTCATTCTGGGAGTGGACAACTGGGAAGCAGACTTCCTCAGCACGACCTCCACCCGGGAGAGTGGGGACTTCACCCAGAAGTCGTCCACATGATTAAAAAACTCGACAGGTATTGCGCCAGGTCAAGAGACCCTCAGGCAATAGTTGTAGACGCTCTGGTAACACCGTGGGTGTACCAGTCAGTGTATGTGTTCCCTCCTCTGCCTCTCATACCCAAGGTATCGAGAATCATACGAAGGAGAGGAGTAAGGACTATACTCGTGGCTCCGGATTGGCCAAGAAGGACTTGGTACCCGGAACTTCAAGAGATGCTCACGGAGGACCCGTGGCCTCTACCTCTAAGAAAGGACCTGCTCCAGCAGGGACCCTGTTTGTTCCAAGACTTACCGCGGCTGCGTTTGACGGCATGGCGGTTGAACGCCGGATCCTGAAGGAAAAAGGCATTCCGGATGAAGTCATCCCTACCCTGATCAAAGCCAGGAAGGATGTAACTGTGCAACATTATCACCGTATTTGGCGTAAATATGTTGCATGGTGTGAGGCCAGGAAGGCCCCTACAGAGGAATTTCAACTGGGTCGTTTCCTGCATTTCCTGCAAACAGGACTGTCTATGGGCCTAAAATTAGGATCCATTAAGGTTCAAATTTCGGCCCTGTCGATTTTCTTCCAGAAAGAACTAGCTTCAGTTCCTGAAGTTCAGACGTTTGTCAAGGGGGTACTGCATATACAGCCTCCTTTTGTGCCTCCTGTGGCACCTTGGGATCTCAATGTAGTTTTGGGTTTCCTAAAATCACATTGGTTTGAACCGCTCACCACTGTGGACTTAAAATATCTCACATGGAAAGTGGTAATGCTGTTGGCCCTGGCTTCAGCCAGGCGTGTCTCAGAATTGGCGGCTTTATCCTATAAAAGCCCTTACCTAATTTTTCATACGGACAGGGCAGAATTGAGGACTCGTCCTCAATTTCTCCCTAAGGTGGTTTCAGCGTTTCACTTAAACCAGCCTATTGTGGTACCTGCGGCTACTAGGGACTTGGAGGATTCCAAGTTGCTGGACGTAGTCAGGGCCCTGAAAATATGTTTCCAGGACGGCTGGAGTCAGAAAATCTGACTCGCTGTTTATCCTGTATGCACCCAACAAACTGGGTGCTCCTGCTTCTAAGCAGACTATTGCTCGTTGGATTTGTAGTACAATTCAGCTTGCACATTCTGTGGCAGGCTGGCCACAGCCAAAATCTGTAAAAGCCCATTCCACAAGGAAAGTGGGCTCATCTTGGGCGGCTGCCCGAGGGGTCTCGGCGTTACAACTTTGCCGAGCAGCTACTTGGTCAGGGGCAAACACGTTTGCTAAATTCTACAAATTTGATACCCTGGCTGAGGAGGACCTGGAGTTCTCTCATTCGGTGCTGCAGAGTCATCCGCACTCTCCCGCCCGTTTGGGAGCTTTGGTATAATCCCCATGGTCCTTTCGGAGTCCCCAGCATCCACTAGGACGTCAGAGAAAATAAGAATTTACTTACCGATAATTCTATTTCTCATAGTCCGTAGTGGATGCTGGGCGCCCATCCCAAGTGCGGATTGTCTGCAATACTTGTACATAGTTATTGTTACAAAATCGGGTTATTATTGTTGTGAGCCATCTTTTCAGAGGCTCCTCTGTTATCATGCTGTTAACTGGGTTCAGATCACAGGTTGTACGGTGTGATTGGTGTGGCTGGTATGAGTCTTACCCGGGATTCAAAAATCCTTCCTTATTGTGTACGCTCGTCCGGGCACAGTATCCTAACTGAGGCTTGGAGGAGGGTCATAGGGGGAGGAGCCAGTGCACACCAGGTAGTCCTAAAGCTTTTACTTTTGTGCCCAGTCTCCTGCGGAGCCGCTATTCCCCATGGTCCTTTCGGAGTCCCCAGCATCCACTACGGACTATGAGAAATAGAATTATCGGTAAGTAAATTCTTATTTTCTACTTCCTCAACATCCAGATCTACTGTCTCATGGTCCTTGCTATCTTGAGCACCTGGATCGACTATCTTTGATGGCATGGCTCTTGAAACTTTCATCCTGAAAGAAAGAGGATTCTCACAACCAGTAATTCAAACAATGCTCAGAGCAAGGGAACCTTTCTTGGCTCGCATTTATCACCGAATATGGCAAGCCTATATTCAGTGGTGCAGTGACTGGAAATTTGACCCTAGGTCTTTCAGAGTTTCCGGAGTCTCAGCATTCCTACAGGCAGGAATGGGCAAAGGTCTACAGGTGGCTTTCTTGAGAGTGCAAGTGTCGGCATTAACTGGTTCCAAAAGAAAATTGCTAACTTGCCGGATGTGCGCACTTTTTTCCTGGGAATGCTGCACATTCAACCTCCTTTTGTTCCTCCTACAGTGCCTTGGGACTTAAGTTTATTCCTAAAGTCCCTTCAAGTTGCCCCATTTGAACCACTAACACGAGTGGATCTTAAATGGTTGACAGCTAAAGTTCTCTTTCTACCGGCTATTGCCTCAGCTAGAAGAGTTTCAGATTTAGGGGCATTATGTCGCCCTCCTTTTGATTTTTTTGATTTATTCCCCCCCCCCCCCCCCCCCCCTCCCAGATAGAGCGGGTATCTTCCTAAGGTGGAATTTAGACACCAACTTAACGAAGAAATTGTAGTTCCAGCCTTCCAAGGGCCGGATCTTTCTACGAGAGATGCATCAGTGGATGTAGTCCGTGCCTTAAGGATCTACGTGGATCGTACCAGTGCCATCAGAAAAACAGAGTCTCTCTCCAGTCTGTACGGATTTTACAAGAGAGGGTGTCCTGCTGATAAGCTGACACTGGCGAGGTGGCTTTGGATGAATATTTCGGAAATTTATTCCCAAGCTGATCTCCCTGTTTCGGCGAATCTCTGCTCACTCTACTCGTAAGGTAGGTCCGTCATGGGCAGCACAATGTGGTGCTTCAGCAGAACAGAAATGTAAGGCAGCCACATGGTCTTCCATTAACGCATTCATTAGTCATATGCCTTTCATACCTTTGCCCCTCAGGATGCTGAATTCTGTGGATAACCTGTGGACCCTGAAGGAGAAATAAGCTATGGTAGACTTACCGTTGATAACTCGATTTCTCCTAAGTCCACAGTATCCACAGGGATCCCACACTGACTCACTTGATTTGAGGATCTTTTCACTCACTAACCTCTTCCGTCTTGTACGGAAGGTGTGCATGTGTGTTCTTCTCACCTGATTAGGGCTCTCTATGATGCTCCTGCCTTGAGCTTTGGAAAACAACTGATTTGCCTGAGCCAGGAGGTGGGGATATAGGGGTTTACTCATTGCATGCTGGGAGGTCAAAGGCTTTGATTGTTTGGTACCAATCTGCTGCTGCTACCTCATATCCCAATGTTATCCTGTGGGTCCTGTGGACTTAGGAGAAAGTTATCAACGGTAAGTCTACCATAACGATGATTTTGTTTTCTGCATGATTTACATTACTCATCCTAAAACATTATATATAGTCCAAAGATAGGCACTCTCCAAACTTGGATAAGCTTCAAGGTAGTTTAAAACTCACAAATACAGTTCATGCTTGGCTTTTCATTATTGCATAGCAGAGGAATCGGCGACGTTTCGGTCCATCAAGGTTTCCATCATTACAAGCCAGTAATAAATACAACAAAAGCAGAGCTACTCGCAGCGGAAGTAATATACCTGATCGCTGGCTGCCCCTTAAATGCCCACACACTGTCCAAAGCAGCGTGATCCCGGCGTGCGTTCCACCAGCGCCGTGAAGCACATCTGGACATGCACATCATTTCCGGTTCCCATCATGTGCTTGGCGGTTCACCGCCCGCCGTCCGTGGAACGCACAGCAGGACTAGTGCTCCGCTTAAGCATACTAAGTACAAATCAAACATAAAGCTAAAGTAGTAAACAATAATAAAAATCACATCAATTCGATGTGAAATCCCAGCATAAAGAGCAGTATGTATATTAATCTCAAATGACATACTCACAGCGCCATCTATGGTTCAGATACATAGAACCACGGTGATCATTTACACCAATATCTATTGACATGGAAGGGGCAACCTACGAAGCTCAAAGTATTCCCAACACCATAAATATAAAAAACACAATACAAAACACACATATAACACATAATTAAAAACAATGTGATGGAGCCTAAAAAAAAAAAAAACCTAAAAAAATAATAATATAATATAAAATATAATATATAGAGAGAGACCAGGTCCATTGTAATGGGACAACCATCTGGTTCAGAACCCAGTGACATTCTCATAGTAAACTCATCTGAAAAATTAAAATATCCATTCGGATTCACGTTTGTGCAGCTCAAGGACCCGATTCCCCTCTCTTATGGACGGAGGGATCAATCAATAATTCGGCAACGAAGCATCGGAATCTGGTGTCCAGTCTCCACCCAGTGTCTTGCCACCGGCTTATCTGAGGTGCCAGCCTCAATCGCTTGTCCGAGTACTGGTGGTTGGCCATTCGCTCCCTAAACCGGCGTTTTTAAGCCAACATATGCCAAACCACAAGGGCATATGATCAGATAGATTACATGATCCATCAAGCAGTGTAACCGGTGTTTAATATATATTGGTACCCCGCTGTGAGGATGGGGGTAAGGAAGCACCAGTGATAATAGACCTACATGTTGTACAGTCCGAGCATTTAAAACACCCCGATTTAAGCCAAGTATCACCTCTACCTTTTTCAGGGTTCGCAAGAGGGCGCTTTAATAGCAGTTTTAAGTTTGCCCCCTGGCGGAATGCCATCATTGGCTGCAGCTGTATTTCCCTGCCCAATTTCGGGTCAGATGTAATAATCCTCCAGTTCCTGCTGAAGGCACGTTTGACAACCCTGCTTTATCATATTTGCTGGAATAAATCATCCAGTTACATGATTTGGCCTCTGATGGAAATGAGAAACAATTTACTTTTTCACATGCTTTTTTTTGTTTTGTTAGGCACCCATCAATCTTAAGTGAGTATCAACGTTCCTTCAGGCGTATTTTGACCTCATTAATCTGTAACTTTGCTAATGAATCATCTGTATTTAGCCGTAGCACCCGCATGATTTGAGATATAGGGGGTAATTCCAAGTTGATAGCAGCAGGAATTCTGTTAGCAACTTGGAAAAACCATGTGCACTGCAGGGGAGGCAGATATAACATGTGCAGAGAGAGTTAGATTTGGGTGGGTTATTTTATTTCTGTGCAGGGTAATACTGGCTGCTTAATTTTTACACTGCAAATTAGATTGCAGATTGAACACACCCCACCCAAATCTAACTCTCTCTGCACTTGTTATATCTGCCTCCCCTGCAGTGCATATGGTTTTGCCCAGTTGCTAACAGAATTTCTGCTGCGATCAACTCAGAATTACCCCCATAGGCAGACTCGCCTTCAAACTTGGCGCATGATGGCCGGTAGCATGTAGCAGGCTATTTCTATCCGTTTCCTTCCGGAATAATGTAGTGCACAAACTATTTCCGCTTTTACAGACCGTGGCATCAAGGAAATCCATCCTCAAGTTGTCAATTTTAGTTGAGAATTTCACTGGTGTATCTAAACTGTTCAAGTTAGTAATCTGCTGGAATTCCGCCTCATTCCCACACCATAACAAAAAACATTTGGTCTATAAATCTATAGTAACTAATTATCCTATCACCAAAAGAATGAAAATCTGGTCATACGCCCCTCGGATAAAGGTGGGGCAATTGTGCTGCAAAATTGGTCTGCTTATAAGGAAATAAAGACAATTATCGGATGCAGCTGTATATGGGCTATGCGATGTTAATCCCATGGGTAGTTAACCTTAAAATAGATTCTTGTATTTTACAAGATCTCCAGAATGGCTGGATTGACTCTAATATAGCAGAATTCTTTACTGTAGGCTACCCAAAATGTCGTACCTATATACGCTTTCCAAGGTTCACAAGACTCTTGTGGACCCTCCGGGGCCTCCAGTTATTTCGGCTCAAGGCTCGCTGTTACAGCCTATAGCCAAATTTATAGATTTTTGCAGCCTGTTTTGTTGAAGATCCTGGTTTATTTGAAGGATACAGAGGATTTTCTTCTGAGATCAAGACAAACTGTACTAACTAATCTTGATGGAATTTTCCTGGTTTCATTGGATGTTGTCTCACTCTATACTGTGATTTCCCCATGTGGGTGGGATTAAGGCAGTGAGTGATGCGCTTGTGTTTTTCTGGACACTCTGGACCCTCAATTGAGTTTCTCCTACGTCCTAGAGGATGCTGGGGACACTTCAAGAACCATGGGGTATAGACTGGATCCGCAGGAAACATGTTCACTTTAAGACTTTAAAAGGGGTGTGAACTGGCTCCTCCCTCCTCCAGACTCCAGTTAGATTCTGTGCCCAGTGAGACTGGATGCACTATGAGGAGCTCTCCTGAGTTTCTCTGAAAGACTTTTGTTAGGTTTTATTATTTTCAGGGAGAACTGCTGGCAACAGTCTCGCTGCTTCGTGGGACTTGGGGGAGTGAAGTAGACCTACTTCTGTGAGTTTCAAGGCTGCTTCTTTGACTACAGGACACCATTAGCTACTGATGGTCTGAACGCTAGGTACACCTAGATGCTCGTTCCCAGAGCCTGCCGTTACCCCCCTTACAGAGCCAGAAGACTGGTGAGTAGAAGATCTGAAGACTTCAGTGACTGCTTTGAGGTACCGCACAGTGGCCGTGCTGCGCGCCATGCTCCCACACACAGACTGCACTACAGGGTGCGGGGAGGGGGGGGGGGCGCCCTGGGCAGCATAAAAATCCTCAATATGGACTGGCAGTGTGGTTAAGTGCCTAGGCACTAAATCCGAACCCCCGCCAGTATAAATATTTTAGAAAATAGCAGGGCTGAAGCATGCCATTAAGGGGGCGGGGCTTAGTCCTCACAGCTCACATCAGTGCTATTTTCTTTTCACAGAGCTGCAGAGACACTGGTCCTTCCTCTACACTGCTGTACAAGTAACAGAGTGCAAAACAGGGGGGGTGGGGGGGCACAGTTATTTTGGTGATGTATATGTAATTATAAAAGCGCTAACGGGTCTGAGGCTTTATATAAGGGATTTCAGAATCTGGATAAGCGCTGGGTTGTGAGCTGGCAAACTCCCTCTGTGTTTTTCTGACAGGCTTTACTGTGGGACTATCCCCTATATGCCCAGTGTGTTTGTGGGTGTCTGTACACGTGTGTCAATGTCTGAGGCTGCGGAGTGCTCTTCCCAGGAAGAGACTGGATTAGGGAAAAATGTCTGTGGGAGTGACCCTGTCGGCAGCGCCGACTCCTGATTGGGTAAATGTTTTGAGTGCTTCGAATGCGAATGTGGCTTTGTTAAATAAGAGATTTAGATATATCTGAGTCAGGCATGAGAAAAATCTGTGGAGGATGTGTTGTCACAAGTTCAGACCCCCTTGGGGTCACACAAGCCTTAATTTACCCAGTTAGCAGATACGGATACTGACACGGACTCCGACTCCAGTGTCCACTATAGTGATGCCAGATTAAATCCAAAACTGGCTAAAAGCATTCAGTACATGATTGTGGTGATAAAAGACGTGTTGCATATCATGGAGGACCCTTCTGTTCATGATAAGGGTCTGTATGTTTAAAGGAAAAAAACCTGAGAACGTTTCCTCCCTCTCATGAACGGAACGTTCTTTTTGAAAAGGTTTGGGAAAATCCTGACAAGTTCCAGATTCCCAAGAGCATTCCGGTGGCATATCCGTTCCCCTCTGGGGATAGGGAAAAGTGGGAGTCACCCCACACTGTGGACAAAGCCCTATCACGGCTGCCCAAAAAGGTAGCGCTTCCGTCCCCTGACACGGCAGCCCTAAAGGAACCTGCGGATCGTAAGTAGGAAAATACATTTAAATCCATTTATGTCACTACAGGTACGCTGCTCAGACCTACCGTTGCTTCGGCATGGGTGAGTAGCGCTATTGAAAAATGGGCAGATAACTTGTCATCTGAGATAGATACCCTGGATAGGGATAGCATTTGATGCTGGGTTATATCAGGGACACTGCAGCCTACCTAAAGGAAGCTGCGAGGGATATTGGCTTTTAGGGATCAAGGGCCAATGCCATGGCAGACTTGGCTAGGAGAGCATTGTGGATTCATCAATGGAATGCTGATGCGGACTCTAAGAAGGCGATGGAGTCTCTGCCTTATAAAGGTGGTGTCTTGTTTGGTGACGGCCTCGCTGACCTGGTATCTACGGCTACCGCGGTTAAGTCATCCTTTTTACCTTATGTTCCTGCACAACAAAAGAAAACGCACCACTATCAGATGCAGTCCTTTCGGCCCAATAAATACAAAAAAAGGACGAGGGTCTTCCTTCCTTGCTTCTAGAGGAAAGGGAAAGAGGTCTCCGGCTGTGGCAGGTTCCCAAGAGCAGATGTCCTCTCCGGCTTCTGCCAAATCCACCGCATGACGCTGGGGCTCCTCTGCGGGAGTCCGCACAGGTGTGGGCACTTCTCAAACTCTTCAGTCAGTTCTAGGCTCGTTCGGCCCTAGACCCATGGGTTTTGGAAATAGTGTCCCAGTGGTACAAGCTAGAGTTTCAAGATGTTCCCCCTCACCGATTTTTCAAACCGGCCTTACCAGTTTCTCCGGACAGGGAGGTGGTATGCGAAGCAATACGGAAATTGTCAAAATCAAATTATTGTCAGGGTTCCTTTTTCGCACCAGTGAGAAGGCTTCTATTCGAGCCTGTTCGTGGTCCCGAAGCCAGACTGCTCAGTCAGACCGATCCTGAACCTCAAATCCTTCAATTTCTACCTACGGAAATTCAAATTCTAGATGGAATCTCTATGGGCAGTGATATCCAGTCTGGAGGAGGAGGATTTTATGGTGTCGGTAGACATAAAGGATGCCTACTTGCATGTTCCCATTTTTCCTCCACATCAGGCTTACCTGAGGTTTGCAGTGCAGGATTGCCATTATCCGTTTCAGACGTTGCCGTTTGGTCTGTCCACGGCTCCGAGAATTTTCACCAAAGTAATGGTGGAAATGATTTTCCTGCGCAAGCAAGGAGTCACAATTATCCTGTACTTGGACGATCTCCTGATAAAAGCGAGGTCCAAGGAACAATTACTGCAGAACATTACTCTCCCTGACAATTCTGCAACAACATGGTTGGCTCCTAAACTTGCCAAAATCGCAGTTGGTTCCGACGACACGTCTGTCGTTCTTGGGTATGATTCTGGACAGGTAATCCTGTCTTCTAAGACCAGAATCTCACTCCTGTGGTGGCTGCACAGCTCTCGCCTCCTAGAGGGATGCAGGTTCGGGTTCCAGGACTGGATTCTGGTGACCACGGATGCGAGTCTCCGAGGCTGAGGTGCAGTCACATCACACAGGGGGAAAATGTCCAGGGAAAATGGTCAAGCCACAGGAAACTTGTCTACACATAAACATTCTGGAATTAAGGGCCATTTACAACGGCCTTCTACAAGCGGAACATCTTTGCGATCTGCCCGTCCGGGTGTAGTATGGTATGCCGGCGGTCGGGCTCCCGGCGACCAGCATACCGGCGCTGGGAGGCCGACCGCCGGCATACCGACAGTGCCACGCTATTATATTCTCCCTCCAGGGCGGTCGTGGACCCCCAGGAGGAAGAATAAGTGTCGGTATGCCGGCTATCGGGATTCCGGCGCCGGTATACTGAGCGCCGGGATCCCGACAGCCGGCATACTGAAGACCACCCTGCCCGTCCTGATTCAGTCGGACAACATAACAGCAGTGGCATACATAAACCGCCAAGGCGGAATGAAGAGCAGAGGCCACAAAAGTTTTCCGCTGGGCAGAAAGGCATATAAGCACTCTGTCAGCAGTCTTCGTTCCAGGTGTGGACAACTTTCTCAGCAGACATGATTTCCATCCAGGAGAGTGGGGTCTTCATCAAGAGGTCTTTGCAGAGGTGACAAGTCGTTGGGGAATTCCTGAAATAGACATGATGGCGTCTTGCCACAACAAAAACTTCAGAGATATTGTTCCAGGTCGAGGGACCCTTAAGCAATAGCGGTAGACACCCTGGTGACACCGTGGGTGTTTCAGTCTGTATACAGTTGTGCTCATAAGTTAACATACCCTAGCAGAATTTGATTCTCTGGCCATTTGTCAGAGATTATGAATAACTCTCAAACTTTTCTTTCAGTCATGGTTAGTGGTTGGGTGAAGCCATTTGTCAAACAACTGTGTTTACTCATTCTCTAACGTCCTAAGTGGATGCTGGGGACTCTGTAAGGACCATGGGGAATAGCGGCTCCGCAGAAGACTGGGCACATCTAAGAGATTTAGGACTACCTGGTGTGCACTGGCTCCTCCCTCTATGCCCCTCTTCCAGACCTCAGTTAGAATTCTGTGCCCGGCCGAGCTGGTTGCACACTAGGGGCTCTCCTGAGCTCTTAGAAAAAGTATATTTTAGGTTTTTTATTTTCAGTGAGATCTGCTGGCAACAGACTCACTGCTACGAGGGACTTAGGGGAGAGAAGCGAACCTACCTGCTTGCAGCTAGCTTGGGCTTCTTAGGCTACTGGACACCATTAGCTCCAGAGGGATCGAACACAGGCCCAGCCTCGGTCGTCCGGTCCCGGAGCCGCGCCGCCGTCCCCCTTGCAGAGCCAGAAGCAAGAAGAACGTCCAGGAAATCGGCGGCTGAAGACTTCGGTCTTCATTAAGGTAGCGCACAGCACTGCAGCTGTGCGCCATTGCTCCCCATGCACACCACATACTCCGGTCACTGATGGGTGCAGGGCGCTGGGGGGGGGGGGCGCCCTTGGCTGCAATAAGATTACCTTACATTGGCAAAAATACACATAATATAGTCAGTAGGACTATATATGTGTAAAATCCCCTGCCAAAAATATCCTTAAAAAAGCGGGAGAAGCCCGTCGAGAAAAGGGGCGGGGCTATCTTCCTCAGCACACTGGCGCCATTTCCTCTCACAGCTCCGCTGGAAGGACGCTCCCAAGGTTCTCCCCTGCAGTTTCCAGGCTCAATAGGGTAAAAAAGAGAGGGTGGGCACTAATTTTAGGCGCAAACTGTGTAATTATAGCAGCTATAGGGGAAAATTCAGTGTGTAGTGTGCATCCCTGCATTATATAGCGCTCTGGTGTGTGCTGGCATACTCTCTCTCTGTCTCCCCAAAAGACTTTGTGGGGTCCTGTCCTCAGTCAGAGCATTCCCTGTGTGTGCGCGGTGTGTCGGTACGGCTGTGTCGACATGTTTGATGAGGAGGGTTACGTGGAGGCGGAGCAGGTACCGATAAATGTGATGTCACCCCCTGCGGGGCCGACACCTGAATGGATGGACATGTGGAAGGAATTACGTGACAGTGTCAACTCCTTACATAAAAGGTTTGACGACATAGCAGATGTGGGACAGCCGGCTTCTCAGCTCGTGCCTGCCCAGGCGTCTCAAAAGCCATCAGGGGCTCTAAAACGCTCGCTACCTCAGATGGCAGACACAGATGTCGACACGGATACTGACTCCAGTGTCGACGACGATGAGACTAGTGTATATTCCAATAGAGCCACCCGTTGCATGATTACGGCAATGAAAAATGTGTTGCACATTTCTGATATTACCCCAGGTACCACAAAAAAGGGTATTATGTTTGGGGAGGAAAAACTACCAGTGGTTTTTCCCTTTTCTGATGAATTAAATGAGGTGTGTGAAGAAGCGTGGGCTTCCCCCGATAAGAAACTGGTAATTTCTAAAAAGTTACTAATGGCGTACCCTTTCCCGCCAGAGGATAGGTCACGTTGGGAGACATCCCCGAGGGTGGATAAAGCGCTCACACGCCTGTCAAAGAAGGTGGCACTACCGTCTCCGGACACGGCCGCCCTAAAGGAACCTGCTGATAGGAAGCAGGAGGCTATCCTGAAGTCTGTTTATACACACTCAGGCATTATACTGAGACCAGCTATTGCTTCAGCATGGATGTGCAGTGCTGCAGCTGCGTGGTCAGATTCCCTGTCAGAAAATATTGATACCTTAGACAGGGACACTATATTGCTAACCATAGAGCATAGTAAAGACGCAGTCTTATACATGAGAGATGCACAGAGGGATATTTGCCGGCTGGCATCTAGAATAAATGCAATGTCCATTTCTGCCCGGAGGGGATTATGGACTCGGCAGTGGACAGGCGATGCTGATTCTAAAAGGCACATGGAAGTTTTGCCTTACAAGGGTGAGGAGTTGTTTGGGGATGGTCTCTCTGACCTGGTTTCCACAGCAACAGCTGGGAAGTCAACATTTTTACCCCATGTTCCCTCACAGCCAAAGAAAGCACCGTATTATCAGGTACAGTCCTTTCAGCCCCAGAAAGGCAAGTGGGTTTGAGGCGCGTCCTTTCTGCCCAGAGGCAGAGGTAGAGGGAAAAAGCTGCAACATACAGCCAGTTCCCAGGAACAAAAGTCCTCCCCCGCTTCCTCTAAGTCCACCGCATGACGCTGGGGCTCCACAGGCGGAGCCAGGTGCGGTGGGGGCCCGTCTCAAGAACTTCAGCGATCAGTGGGCTCGCTCACGGGTGGATTCCTGGATTCTACAAGTGGTATCTCAGGGGTACAAGCTGGAATTCGAGACGTCTCCCCTTCGCCGTTTCCTCAAATCTGCCTTGCCAACAACTCCCTCAGACAGGGAGGCAGTGCTAGAGGCAATTCACAAGCTGTATTCTCAGCAGGTGATAGTCAAGGTAGCCCTCCTTCAACAATGTTTGTGGTACCGAAACCGGACGGTTCGATGAGACCCATTTTAAATTTGAAATCCTTGAACACTTATATAAAAAAGTTCAAGATGGAATCTCTCAGGGCGGTTATTTCAAGCCTGGAGGAAGGGGATTACATGGTATCACTGGACATCAAGGATGCTTACCTGCATGTCCCCATTTACCCTCCTCACCAGGAGTACCTCAGATTTGTGGCACAGGACTGTCATTACCAATTCCAGACGTTGCCGTTTGGTCTGTCCACGGCACCGAGGGTATTTACCAAGGTAATGGCCGAAATGATGATACTCCTTCGGAAAAAGGGAGTTTTAATTATCTCGTACTTGGACGATCTCCTTATAAAGGCAAGGTCCAGGGAGCAGTTGTTAGTCGGGGTAGCACTATCTCGGGAGGTGCTACAACAGCACGGCTGGATTCTAAATATTCCAAAGTCACAGCTGGTCCCTACGACACGTCTACTGTTCCTGGGGATGGTTCTGGACACAGAACAGAAAAAAGTGTTTCTCCCGGAGGAGAAGGCCAAGGAGCTGTCATCTCTAGTCGGAGATCTCCTGAAACCAAAACAGGTGTCTGTGCATCACTGCACGCGAGTCCTGGGAAAAATGGTAGCTTCCTACGAAGCAATTCCATTTGGCAGGTTCCATGCAAGAATCTTTCAGTGGGATCTGTTGGACAAGTGGTCCGGATCGCATCTTCAGATGCATCGGCTGATAACCCTGTCTCCAAGGACCAGGGTGCCTCTGCTGTGGTGGCTGCAGAGTGCTCATCTTCTAGAGGGCCGCAGATTCGGCATACAGGACTGGGTCCTGGTGACCACGGATGCCAGCCTTCGAGGCTGGGAGGGCAGTCACACAGGGAAGAAACTTCCAAGGACTATGGTTAAGCCAGGAGATTTCCCTACAAATAAATATTCTGGAACTAAGGGCCATTTACAATGCCCTAAGTCAGGCAAGACCCCTGCTTCAAAACCAGCCGGTACTGATCCAGTCAGACAACATCACGGCGGTCGCCCATGTAAACCGACAGGGCGGCACAAGAAGCAGGATGGCGATGGCAGAAGCCACAAGGATTCTCCGATGGGCGGAAAATCACGTGTTGGCATTGGCAGCAGTGTTCATTCCGGGTGTGGACAACTGGGAAGCAGACTTCCTCAGCAGGCACGACCTCCACCCGGGAGAGTGGGGACTTCATCCAGAAGTCTTCCAGCTGATTGCAAACCATTGGGAACGGCCACAGGTGGACATGATGGCGTCCCGCCTCAACAAAAAGCTAGAAAAATATTGCGTCAGGTCAAGGGACCCTCAGGCGATAGCTGTGGACGCTCTAGTGACACCGTGGGTGTACCAGTCGGTTTGTGTTCCCTCCTCTTCCTCTAATACCAAAGGTACTGAGGATAATAAGAGTAAGAACTATACTCATCGTTCCGGATTGGCCAAGAAGAGCTTGGTACCCAGAACTTCAAGAAATGATCTCAGAGGACCCATGGCCTCTGCCGCTCAGACAGCACCTGCTGCAGCAGGGGCCCTGTCTGTTCCAAGACTTACCGCGGCTGCGTTTGACGGCATGGCGGTTGAACACCGGATCCTAAAGGAAAAGGGCATTCCGGAGGAAGTCATTCCTACGCTGATTAAAGCCAGGAAGGATGTGACCGCAAAGCATTATCGCCGTATATGGCGAAAATATGTTGCTTGGTGTGAGGCCAGGAAGGCCCCAACGGAGGAATTTCAGCTGGGTCGATTTCTGCACTTCCTACAGTAAGGGGTGACTATGGGCCTCAAATTGGGCTCCATTAAGGTCCAGATTTCGGCTCTGTCGATTTTCTTCCAAAAAGATCTGGCTTCACTGCCTGAAGTTCAGACTTTTGTTAAAGGAGTGCTACATATTCAGCCTCCTTTTGTGCCTCCTGTGGCACCTTGGGATCTCAACGTGGTGTTGGATTTCCTAAAGTCGCATTGGTTTGAACCACTTAAAACCGTGGAGCTAAAATATCTCACGTGGAAAGTGGTCATGCTGTTGGCCTTGGCTTCGGCTAGGCGTGTGTCAGAATTGGCGGCTTTGTCATGTAAAAGCCCTTATCTGATTTTCCATATGGATAGGGCGGAATTGAGGACTCGTTCCCAATTCCTTCCTAAGGTGGTATCAGCTTTTCATTTGAACCAACCTATTGTGGTGCCTGCGGCTACTAAGGACTTGGAGGATTCCAAGTTGCTGGACGTAGTCCGGGCCCTGAAAATCTATGTTTCCAGGACGGCTAGAGTCAGAAAAACTGACTCGCTATTTATCCTGTATGCACCCAACAAGCTGGGTGCTCCTGCTTCAAAGCAGACTATTGCTCGCTGGATCTGTAGCACGATTCAGCTTGCACACTCTTTAGCTGGACTGCCGTATCCTAGATCAGTAAAAGCCCATTCCACGAGGAAGGTGGGCTCTTCTTGGGCGGCTGCCCGAGGGGTCTCTGCTTTACAACTTTGCCGAGCAGCTACTTGGTCGGGGTCAAACACATTTGCAAAATTCTACAAGTTTGATACCCTGGCTGAGGAGGACCTAGAGTTCGCTCATTCGGTGCTGCAGAGTCATGCGCACTCTCCCGCCCGTTTGGGAGCTTTGGTATAATCCCCATGGTCCTTACGGAGTCCCCAGCATCCACTTAGGACGTTAGAGAAAATAAGATTTTACTCACCGGTAAATCTATTTCTCGTAGTCCGTAGTGGATGCTGGGCGTCCATCCCAAGTGCGGATTGTCTGCAATACTTGTATATAGTTATTGTTTAACTAAAGGGTTATTGTTGAGAGCCATCTGTTGAGAGGCTCAGTTGTTATTCATACTGTTAACTGGGTATAGTATCACGAGTTGTACGGTGTGGCTGGTATGAGTCTTACCCGGGATTCCAAATCCTTTCCTTATTGTGTCAGCTCTTCCGGGCACAGTTTCCTAACTGAGGTCTGGAGGAGGGGCATAGAGGGAGGAGCCAGTGCACACCAGGTAGTCCTAAATCTTTCTTAGATGTGCCCAGTTTCCTGCGGAGCCGCTATTCCCCATGGTCCTTACGGAGTCCCCAGCATCCACTACGGACTACGAGAATTAGATTTACCGGTGAGTAAAATCTTATTTTTTAAATCATAATGACATCAGAAACTACCCAAATGACCCTGATCAAAAGTTTACATACCCTGGAAATCTTGGCCTGATAACATGCACACATATTGACACAAACGGGTTTGAATGGCTACTAAAGGTAACTATCCTCACCTGTGTTTTGTTTGCTTGTAGTCTGTGTTTAAAAGGTCAGTGAGTTTCTGGACTCCTGAAGGACCCTTGCATCTTTCATCCAGTGCTGCACTGACTTGTCTGGATTCTGAGTCATGGGGAAAGCAAAAGAATTGTCAATTGATCTGCGGGAAAAGGTAAGTGAACTGTATAAAACGGAAAGGGATATAAAAAGATATCCAAGCAATTGAGAATGCCAATCAGCAGTGTTCAAACTCTAATTAGTGGAAAATGAGGGATTCTGTGGAAACCAAATCACGGTCAGGTAGACCAACAGAAATTTCAGCCGCAACTGCCAGGAAAATTGTTCGGGATGCAAAGAAAAATCCACAAATAACTTCAGCTGAAATAAGAGTCTCTGAAAAAAAGTGGTGTGATTGTTTCAAGATGCACAATAAGGAGGCATTTGAAGAAAAATGGGCTGCATGGTCGAGTCGCCAGAAGAAAGCAATTACTACGCAAATGCCACAAAGCACATCCCGCATACAATACTCCAAACAGCACAGAGACGAGCCTCAAAACTAATGGAACAAAGTCATTTGGAGTGATGAGACCTAAATTGAACTTTTTGGCCACAACCATAAACGTTACATTTGGAGAGGAGTTAACAAGGCCTATGATGACAGGTACACCATTCCTACTGTGAAACATGGAGGTGGATCGCTGATGTTTTGGGGTTGTGTGAGCTACAAAGGCACTGGAAACTTGGTCAAAATTGAGGGCAAGATAAATGCAGCATGTTATCAGAAAATACTGGAGGAAAATTTGCACTCATCGGCCCGGAAGCTGCGCATGGGACGTACTTGGACGTTCCAACATGACAATGATCCAAAACACAAGGCCAAGTCGACCTGTCATTGGCTACAGCAGAATAAAGTGAAGGTTCTGGAGTGGCCATCTCAGTCTCCTGACCTCAATATCATTGAGCCACTCTGGGGAGATCTCAAACGTGCAGTTCATGCAAGACCAGCCCAAGAATTTACAGGAACTGGAGGCTTTTTGCCAAGAAGAATGGGCAGCTTTACCATCTGAGAAAATAAAGAGCCTCATCCACAACTACCACAAAAGACTTCAAGCTGTCATTGATGTTAAAGGTGGCAATGCACGGTATTAAGAACTGGGGTATGTAAACTTTTAATCAGGGTCATTTGGGTAGTTTCTGTTGTCATTATGATTTAAAAAGAGTAAACACAGTTTGACAATAAATGGCTTCACCCAACCACTAACCATGAGTGAAAGAAAAGTTTGTGAGTTATCATTCATATTCTCTGACAAACGGCCAGAAAATCACTAATTCTACTAGGGTATGTAAACTTATGAGCACAACTGTATGTGTTCCCTCCGATGTCACTCATTCCAAAAGTGATAAAGATCGTAAGAACAAGGGTTCATGCAACCCTCATTGTTCCAGAATGGCCAAAGAGGGCCTGGTATCCAGATCTTCAGGAATTGCTCGTAGGAGATCCCTTGCCTCTTCCTCTACGAGAGAATCTGTTACAGCAGGGGCTGAGCGTGTACCAAGACTTACAGCGGCTTCGTTTGACGGCTTGGAGGTTGAACGCCGGATCCTAGCCCGAAAGGGTATTCCCAGTGAAGTAATTCCCACACTACTTCAGGCTAGAAAAGAAGTAACGGCAAAACATTATCACCGTATTTGGAGAAAGTATGTATCTTGGTGTGAATCCAAGAAGCCTCCTACGGAAGAATTTCAGCTGGGCCTTTTTCTCCATTTTCTGTAAGCAGGTATGGATGCGGGCTTAAATTAGGCTCAATTAAAGTACAAATTTCAGCCTTGTCAATTTTCTTTCACAAAGAATTGGCCTCCCTTCCGGAAGTTCAGACTTTCCAACCTCCCTTTGTGCCCTCGGTGGCACCATGGGATCTTAACGTGGTGGTGCAGTTCCTGCAATCTCATTGGTTTGAACCTTTACGTAAGGTGGAGTTGAAAGTCCTCGCTTGGAAAGTGATCATGCTGTTGGCCTTGGCCTCTGCAAGGCGGGTTTCTGAATTAGCGGCTTTGTCTCACAAGAGCCCCTATTTGATCTTCCATGAAGATAGAGCGGAGTTGAGAACTCGTCGGCAATTTCTGCTGAAAGTGGTGTCATCGTTTCACATGAACCAACCTATTGTGGTGCCAGTGGCTACTGACGCCTTAGCAGAATCGAAGTCTCTAGAGATGGTCAGAGCTTTGAAAATGTATGTAGCCAGAACGGCTCAGATTAGGATAACGGAGGCTCTGTTTGTCCTGTATGATCCCAACATGATTGGGGCTCCTGCTTCCAAGCAGATTATTGCACGCTGGATCTGTAATACGATTCCGCAAGCTCATTCTACGGCTGGATTGCCGTTACAGAAATCGGTGAAGGCCCACTGTACCAGAAAGGTGGGCTCATCCTGGGCGGCTGCCAGAGGGGTCTTGAAATTACAGCTTTGCCGAGCAGCTACTTGGTCGGGTTCAAACACTTTTTTGCAAAGTATTAAAAGTTTGATACCCTGGCTAAGGAGGACCTCTTGCTTGGTCAGTCGGTGCTGCAGAGTCATCCGCACTCTCCCGCCCGTTCTTGAGCTTTGGTATAAAACCCATGGTTCTTGAAGTGTCCCCAGCATCCTTTAGGACGTAGGAGCAAATAGGATTTTAATACCTACCGGTAAATCCTTTTCTCTTAGTCCGTAGAGGATGCTGGGCGCCCGTCCCAGTGTGTACTGTATCTGCAGTTTTTGTTTATGGTTACACACGTGTTGTGTTGCATTTATAGTCAGCCTGTTGCTGTCGTTATTCATGCCGTTGCATGCGTTGGGTTAAATGCCATGTTGTACGGCATGCTTGAGGTGTGAGCTGGTATGTATCTCACCTTAGTTTAAATCAAAATAAATCCTTTCTCTGACGTCCTAAGTGGATGCTGGGACTCCGTAAGGACCATGGGGAATAGCGGCTCCGCAGGAGACTGGGCACAACTAAAAAAAAGCTTTTGGTCTAACTGGTGTGCACTGGCTGCTCCCTCTATGACCCTCCTCCAGACTTAAGTTATAATCTTGTGCCTGGCTGAGCTGGATGCACACTCGGGGCTCTCCTGAGCTCCTAGAAGAGAAAGTATATTTTAGGTTTTTTATTTTCAGTGAGATCTGCTGGCAACAGACTCACTGCTACGAGGGACTAAGGGGAGAAGAAGCGAACCTACCTGACTGGAGATAGTTTGGGCTTCTTAGGCTACTGGACACCATTAGCTCCAGAGGGATCGAACACAGGACCCGACCTCGATCGTTCGGTCCCAGAGCTGCGCCGCCGTCCCCGTTACAGAGCCAGAAGCAAGAAGTGGTCCGGAAAATCGGCGGCAGAAGACCTCTGTCTTCAACAAGGTAGCGCACAGCACTGCAGCTGTGCGCCATTGCTCCTCATGCACACCTCACACTCCGGTCACTGATGGGTGCAGGGCGCTGGGGGGGGGGGGGGGGCACCCTGAGCAGCAATATAAACACCTTGGCTGGCAAATCATCACAATATATAGTCCCAGAGGCTATATATGTGATAAATTACCCCTGCTAGAATTCAAATCTGCCTTGCCAACAACTCCCTCAGGCAGGGAGGCAGTGCTAGAGGCAATTCACAAGCTGTATTCCCAGCAGGTGATAGTCAAGGTGCCCCTACTTCAACAAGGACGGGGTTACTATTCCACAATATTTGTGGTACCGAAACCGGACGGTTCGGTGAGACCCATTTTAAATTTGAAATCCTTGAACACATATATAAAAAAGTTCAAGATGGAATCGCTCAGGGCGGTTATTGCAAGCCTGGATGAGGGGGATTACATGGTATCACTGGACATCAAGGATGCTTACCTGCATGTCCCCATTTACCATCCTCACCAGGAGTACCTAAGATTTGTGGTACAGGATTGTCATTACCAATTCCAGACGTTGCCGTTTGGTCTATCCACGGCTCCGAGGGTCTTTACCAAGGTAATGGCCGAAATTATGATACTCCTTCGAAAGAAGGGAGTTTTAATTATCCCGTACTTGAACGATCTCCTGATAAAGGCGAGGTCCAGGGAGCAGTTGTTAGTCGGGGTAGCACTATCTCGGGAGGTGCTACAACAGCACGGCTGGATTCTAAATATTCCAAAGTCACAGCTGGTCCCTACGACACGTCTACTGTTCCTGGGGATGGTTCTGGACACAGAACAGAAAAAAGTGTTTCTCCCGGAGGAGAAGGCCAAGGAGCTGTCATCTCTAGTCAGAGGCCTCCTAAAACCAAAACAGGTGTCGGTGCATCACTGCACGCGGATCCTGGGAAAGATGGTAGCTTCCTACGAAGCAATTCCATTCGACAGGTTCCATGCAAGAACCTTTCAGTGGGACCTGTTGGACAAGTGGTCCGGATCGCATCTTCAGATGCATCGGCTGATAACCCTGTCTCCAAGGACCAGGGTGTCTCTGCTGTGGTGGCTGCAGAGTGCTCATCTTCAAGAGGGCCGCAGATTCGGCATACAGGACTGGGTCCTGGTGACCACGGATGCCAGCCTTCGAGGCTGGGGGGCAGTCACACAGGGAAGAAACTTCCAAGGACTATGGTCAAGTCAGGAGACTTCCCTACACATAAATATTCTGGAACTGAGGGCCATTTTCAATGCCCTAAGTCAGGCAAAACCCCTGCTTCAAAACCAGCCGGTACTGATCCAGTCAGACAACATCACGGCAGTCGCCCATGTAAACCGACAGGGCGGCACGAGAAGCAGGACGGCGATGGCAGAAGCCACAAGGATTCTCCGATGGGCGGAAAATCACGTGTTAGCACTGTCAGCAGTGTTCATTCCGGGAGTGGACAACTGGGAAGCAGACTTCCTCAGCAGGCACGACCTCCACCCGAGAGAGTGGGGACTTCATCCAGAAGTCTTCCAACTGATTGTAAACCGTTGGGAAAGGCCACAGGTGGACATGATGGCGTCCCGCCTAAACAAAAAGCTAGAAAAATATTGCGCGAGGTCAAGAGACCCGCAGGCGATAGCTGTGGACGCTCTAGTGACACTGTGGGTGTACTGGTCGGTTTGTGTTCCCTCCTCTTCCTCTCATACCAAAGGTACTGAGGATAATAAGGAGAAGAGGAGTAAGAACTATACTCATTGTTCCGGATTGGCCAAGAAGAGCTTGGTACCCGGAACTTCAAGAAATGATCTGAGGACCCATGGCCTCTGCCGCTCAGACAGGACCTGCTGCAGCAGGGGCCTTGTCTGTTCCAAGACTTACCGCGGCTGCGTTTGACAGCATGGCGGTTGAACACCGGATCCTGAAGGAAAAGGGCATTCTGGAGGAAGTCATTCCTACGCTGATTAAAGCTAGGAAAGAAGTAACCGCAAACCATTATCACCGCATATGGCGAAAATATGTTGCGTGGTGTGAGGCCAGGAAGGCCCCAACGGAGGAATTTCAGCTGGGCCGTTTCCTGCACTTCCTACAGTCAGGGGTGACTATGGGCCTAAAATTGGGTTCCATTAAGGTCCAGATTTTGGCTCTATCGATTTTCTTCCAGAGAGAACTGGCTTCACTACGTGAAGTTCAGACTTTTGTTAAGGGAGTGCTGCATATTCAGCCCCCTTTTGTGCCTCCTGTGTCACCTTGGGATCTCAACGTGGTGTTGGATTTCCTAAAGTCACATTGGTTTGAGCCACTTAAAACCGTGGAATTGAAGTATCTCACGTGGAAAGTGGTCATGTTGTTGGCCTTGGCTTCGGCCAGGCGTGTATCAGAATTGGCGGCTTTGTCATGTAAAAGCCCTTATCTGATTTTCCATATGGATAGGGCAGAATTGAGGACTCGTCCCCAATTTCTCTCTAAGGTGGTATCAGCCTTTCATCTGAACCAACCTATCATGGTGCCTGCGGCTACTAAAGACTTGGAGGCTTCCAAGTTGTTGGACGTAGTCAGGGCCCTGAAAATTTATGTTTCCAGGACAGCTGGAGTCAGAAAGACTGATTCGCTATTTATCCTGTATGCGCCCCACAAGTTGGGTGCACCTGCTTCAAAGCAGACTATTGCTCGCTGGATCTGTAGTACGATTCAGCTTGCACATTCTGCGGCTGGACTGCCGCATCCTAAATCGGTAAAAGCCCATTCCACGAGGAAGGTGGGCTCTTCTTGGGCGGCTGCCCGAGGGGTCTCGGCTCTTCAACTTTGCCGAGCAGCTACTTGGTCAGGGTCAAACACGTTTGCTAAATTCTACAAGTTTGAAACCCTGGCTGAGGAGGACCTAGAGTTCTCTCATTCGGTGCTGCAGAGTCATCTGCACTCTCCCGCCCGTTTGGGAGCTTTGGTATAATCCCCATGGTCCTTACGGAGGCCCAGCATCCACTTAGGACGTCAGAGAAAATAAGAATTTACTCACCGGTAATTCTATTTCTCGTAGTCCGTAGTGGATGCTGGGCGCCCATCCCAAGTGCGGATTGTCTACAATACTAGTATATAGTTATTGTTTAACTAAAGGGTTATTGTTGAGCCATCTGTTGAGAGGCTCAGTTGTTGTCATACTGTTAACTGGGTATTGTATCACGAGTTATACGGTGTGATTGGTGTGGCTGGTATGAGTCTTACCCGGGATTCAAAATCCTTCCTTATTGTGTCAGCTCTTCCGGGCACAGTATCCTAACTGAAGTCTGGAGGAGGGTCATAGAGGGAGGAGCCAGTGCACACCAGTTAGACCAAAAGCTTTCTTTCAGTTGTGCCCAGTCTCCTGCGGAGCCGCTATTCCCCATGGTCCTTACGGAGTCCCAGCATCCACTACGGACTACGAGAAATAGAATTACCGGTGAGTAAATTCTTATTTTTTCCTCAATGTCTGTCTCCCTGGGCACAGTTCCTATAACTGGAGTCTGGAGGAGGGGCTTAGATGTAGGTGCCAGTTCACACCCCTTTTAAAGTCTTAAAGTGCCCATTTCTCCTGCGGATCCCATCTATACCCCATGGTTCTTGAAGCATCCCCAGCATCCTCTATGGACTAAGAGAAAAGTATTTACCGGTAGGTATTAAAATCTTATTTTCTATTGGAACTGTTGGGGTTAGTGCTGATGGAGAATCATATTTTGTGTGCAGGAAAGTTCTATAAGCAGGTGTCTGGGACCGCGATGGGATCGAACCTGGCACCTGCTTATGCAAATATCTATATGCATTGGTTTGAAAGCACCTATATACTACCTGTCTTTAGTGATAGTATAATTTGTTAATATAGATTTATAGACTATATTTTGTTCTGGTGTGAAAATGAGGCAGATTTCTGGCAGATGGTGACTACCTTGAATGATTTAGATACACCGGTGAAATTCTCAGCTAAAATTGACAACTTGAGGATGGATTTCCTTGATGCTACGGTCTATAAAAGCGGAAATAGTTTGTGCACTACATTATTCCGGAAGGAAACGGATAGAAATAGCCTACTACATGCTACCAGCCATCATGCTCCAAGTTTGAAGGCGAGTCTGCCTATATCTCAATTCATGCAGGTGCTACGGATTAACACCGATGGATGATTCATTAGCAGAGTTACAGATTAATGAGGTGAAAATACTCCTGAAGGAACGTGGATCCTCATGTAAGATTATTAATGGGTGCCAAAAAAAGCATGTGAAAAAGTAAAGCGTCTCAATTCCATCAGAGGTCAAATCATATAACCGGATGATTTATTCCAGTAAATGATTGCAAAGCAGGGTATGTCAAACGTGCCTTCAGAAGGAACTGGAGGATTATTACATCTGACCCGAAATTGGGCAGGGATATACAGCAGCAGCCAATGATGGCATACCGCCGGGGGGCAAACTAAAAACTGCTATTAATGCGCCCTCTTGCGAACCCTGAAAAAGGTAGAGGTGATACTTTGCTTAAATCGGCCCGCAAGGGGTGTTCTAAATGCTCGGACTGTACAACATGTAGGTCTATTATCCCTGCTGCTTCTTTTCCCCATCCTCATAGTGGGGTAACAATATATATTTAACACCGGTTACTCTGCTTGATGGATCATGTAATCTATCTGATCACATGCCCTTGTGGTTTGGCATATGTTGGCTTAACACAACGCAAGTTTAGAGAGCGAATGGCCAACCACCAGTACTCAATCAGACAAGCGATTGAGACTGGCACCTCAGATAAGCCGGTGGCAAGACACTGGGTGGAGGCTGGACACCAGATTCCAATGCTTCATTACCAAATTATTGATTGGATCCCTTTGTCCATTAGAGGGAGGAATCGGGTCCTTGAGCTGCACAAACGTGAATCCGAATGGATATTTCGATTGGATACGATTTCGCCTTGATGCTTAAATGAACAACTCAGTCTAAGGCATTTTTTTTTATATGAATTTTTCGGATGAAATTTTTACTATAAGAACTTTACTGGGTTCTGAACTAGATGGTTGTCCCATTACAATGGACCTGGTCTCTCTCAAAATCTTTTTTTTTCTCTGACGTCCTAGTGGATGCTGGGTACTCCGTAAGGACCATGGGGAATAGACGGGCTCCGCAGGAGACTGGGCACTCTAAAGAAAGATTTAGGTCTACCTGGTGTGCACTGGCTCCTCCCCCTATGACCCTCCTCCAAGCCTCACTTAGATTTCTGTGCCCGGTCGAGCTGGATGCACACTAGGGCTCTCCTGAGCTCCTAGAAAGAAAGTATAGTTTAGGTTTTTTATTTTCAGTGAGACCTGCTGGCAATAGGCTCACTGCATCGAGGGACTAAGGGGAGAAGAAGCGAACCTACCTAAGTGGTGGTAGCTTGGGCTTCTTAGGCTACTGGACACCATTAGCTCCAGAGGGATCGAACACAGGACCCGACCTCGTCGTCCGTTCCCGGAGCCGCGCCGCCGTCCCCCTTACAGAGCCAGAAGCAAGAAGGTGGTCCAGAAAATCGGCGGCTGAAGACTTCTGTCTTCTCCAAGGTAGAGCACAGCACTGCAGCTGTGCGCCATTGCTCCTCATGCACACCACACACTGCGGTCACTGATGGATGCAGGGCGCTGGGGGGGGGGGCGCCCTGAGCAGCAATACTAACACCTTGGCTGGCAAACTGGCACCATATATAGCCCCAGGGGCTATATAGGTGCTTTTTAACCCCTGCCAGAACTTTTACATTAGCGGGAGAAAGCCCGCCGAAAAAGGGGCGGGGCCATCTCCCTCAGCACACTGGCGCCATTTTTCCCTCTCAGCTTCGCTGGAAGGAAGCTCCCTGGCTCTCCCCTGCAGTCCTGCACTACAGAAAAGGGTAAAAAAGAGAGGGGGGGCACAAATTAGGCGCAGTATAACTATATTTATGCAGCTATAAAGGGAAAACACACTTCTATAGGTGATATATAGCGCTCTGGTGTGTGCTGGCATACTCTCCCTCTGTCTCCCCAAAGGGCTTTGTGGGGTCCTGTCCTCTGTAAGAGCATTCCCTGTGTGTCTGCTGTGTGTCGGTACTGCTGTGTTGACATGTATGAGGAGGAAAATGATGTGGAGGCGGAGCAAATGCCTGTGAATGTGATGTCACCCCCTGCGGGGTCGACACCTGTGTGGCTGGACTTATGGAAGGAATTGCGTGAAAGTGATAACTCCTTACACAAAAGGTTTGACGACATAGGACAGCCGGCTACACAGCTTGTGCCTGTTCCAGCGTCTCAAATGTCATCAGGGGCTTTAAAACGCCCGCTAACTCAGGTGACAGATACAGACGTCGACACGGATACCGACTCCAGTGTCGACGATGATGAGACAAGTGTACCCTCCAATAGGTCCACCCGTTACATGATTGAGGCAATGAAAAATGTTTTACGCATTTCTGATAAAACCCCAGGTACCACAAAAAAGGGTATTATGTTTGGTGAGAAACTACCAGTAGTTTTTCCTGCATCTGAGGAATTAAATGAGGTGTGTGAGGAAGCGTGGACTTCCCCTGATAAGAAATTGATAATTTCAAAACGATTATTGGCAGCGTACCCTTTCCCGTTAGAGGATAGGTCACGTTGGGAAACACCCCCTAGGGTAGATAAGGCGCTGACACGCTTATCAAAGAAGGTGGCACTACCGTCTCCGGATACGGCCACCCTGAAGGAACCTGCTGATAGCTTTTAGGGTAGCCTCCTGCTTTCTATTTACACACACACGGGCATTATATTACGACCAGCGATTGCATCAGCTTGGATGTGCAGTGCTGCTGCTGCGTGGTCAGATTCCCTGTCAGATAATATCGATACCATGGATAGGGACAATATTTTGCTGACGATGAGCATATAAAAGATGCAGTCTTATACATGCGTGATGCACAGAGGGATATTTGCCGGCTGGCATCAAGAATAAGCGCTATGTCCATTGCCGCCTGAAGGGGGTTATGGACTCGGCAATGGGCTGGCGATGCCGACTCAAAGCGGCACATGGAGGTTTTGCCCTATAAGGGGGTGAAACTGTTTGGGGATGGTCTTTCGGACCTCGTGTCCACAGCTACTGCTGGGAAATCGACCTTTTTGCCACAGGCTGCCCCACAGCAAAAGAAAGCACCGTATTATCAGGTACAGTCCTTTCGGCCCCAGAAAAGCAAAAGGGCTAGAGGCTCATCCTTTCTGCCGAGAGGCAAAGGTAGAGGAAAAAAGCTGCAACACACAGCTAGTTCCCAAGAGCAGAAGTCCTCCCCTGCGTCCGGTAAGTCCACAGCATGACGCTGGGGCTGCTCAGGCGGACCCGGGTACGGTGGGGGCCCATCTCAAAAATTGGTGGCTATTCAAAAACTGTATTCACAGCAAGTGATTGTCAAGGTACCCCTCCTTCAGCAAGGGAAGGGTTACTATATTCCACAATGTTTGTGGTACCGAAACCGGACGATTCGGTGAGACCCATCTTAAATTTAAAATCCTTGAACACTTATATCAAAAGGTTCAAGTTCAAGATGGAATCGCTCAGGGCGGTTATTGCGAGCCTGGAGGAGGTGGACTACATGGTCTCCCTGGACATCAAGGATGCGTACCTACATGTCCCCATTTACCCTCCTCACCAGGAGTACCTCAGATTTGTGTTACAGGACTGTCACTATCCTTTCCAGACGCTGCCGTTTGGGTTATCCACGGCACCGAGGGTCTTTACTAAGGTAATGGCCGAAATGATACTCCTTCGCAAGAAAGGAGTTTCAGTTATCCCGTACTTGGACGATCTCCTGATAAAGGCGAGGTCCAAGGAACAGTTGATAGTAGGGGTAGCACTTGCTCGGGACGTGCTACAACAGCACAGCTGGATTCTCAATATTCCAAAGTCACAGCTGGTCCCGACGACACGTCTTCTGTTCCTGGGAATGATTCTGGACACAGACCAGAAAAGAGTGTTTCTTCCAGTGGAAAAAGCCGAGGAGTTGTCATCTCTAGTCAGAGACATCCTAAAACCGGGACAGGTGTCGATACATCAATGCACACGAGTCCTGGGAAAGATGGTAGCTTCGTACGAGGCAATTCCATTCGGAAGGTTCCACGCAAGGACTTTCCAGTGGGACCTGTTGGACAAATGGTCCGGGTCCCATCTCCAGATAAAACAGCAGATAACCCTATCGGCAAGCACCAGGGTGTCGCTGCTGTGGTGGCTGCAGACGGCTCATCTACTAGAGGGCCGCAGATTCGGAATACAGGACTGGGTCCTGGTGACCACGGACGCCAGCCTTCGGGGCTGGGGGGCAGTCACACAGGGAAGAAATTTCCAAGGACTATGGTCAAATCAGGAGATTTCACTTCACATAAATATTCTGGAGCTAAGGGCCATTTACAATGCCCTAAGTCAAGCAAGACCCCTGCTTCAGAACCGGCCGGTGCTGATCCAGTCAGACAACATCACGGCGGTCGCCCATGTAAACAGACAGGGCGGCACAAGAAGCAGGAGGGCAATGGCAGAAGCCACAAGGATTCTCCGATGGGCAGAGAATCATGTGTTAGCACTGACAGCAGTATTCATTCCGGGAGTGGACAACTGGGAAGCAGACTTCCTCAGCAGGCACGACCTAGAATGGGGACTTCATCCAGAAGTTTTCCGAATGCTGGTCAACCGTTGGGAAAAACCACAGGTGGACATGATGGCGTCCTGCCTAAACAAAAAGCTAAAAAGGTATTGCGCCAGGTCAAGGGACCCTCAGGCGATCGCTGTGGACGCTCTAGTGACACCGTGGGTGTACCAGTCGGTTTATGTGTTTCCTCCTCTGCCCCTCATACCCAAGGTACTGAGAATAATAAGAAGGCGAAGAGTGAGAACTATTCTCGTGGCTCCGGATTGGCCAAGAAGGACTTGGTACCCGGAACTTCGAGAGATGCTTGCAGAGGACCCTTGGCCTCTGCCGCTCAGACAAGACCTGCTGCAGCAGGGACCCTGTCTGTTCCAAGACTCACTGCGGCTGCGTTTGACGGCATGGCGGTTGAACGCCGGATCCTGAAGGAAAAAGGTATTCCGGAGGAAGTCATCCCTACCCTGATCAAAGCCAGGAAGGATGTCACCGCAAAGCATTATCACCGCATTTGGCGGAAATATGTTGCTTGGTGTGAGGCCAAGAAGGCCCCAACGGAGGAATTTCAACTGGGCCGTTTCTTACACTTCCTGCAAGCAGGTGGGACTTTGGGCCTCAAATTGGGGTCCATTAAGCTCCAGATCTCAGCCCTGTCGATTTTCTTCCAGAAAGAACTGGCTTCACTGCCTGAAGTTCAGACTTTTGTCAAGGGAGTCCTGCATATTCAGCCTCCTTTTGTGCCCCCAGTGGCACCTTGGGAGCTCAATGTGGTCTTGGAATTTCTAAAATCACATTGGGTTTGAGCCACTTTAAGACTGTGGATTTAAAATATCTCGCGTGGAAAGTGGTTATGTTGTTGGCTCTGGCTTCAGCCAGACGGGTGTCAGAATTGGGCGGCTTTGTCCTGTAAAAGCCCCTATCTGATTTTCCATATGGATAGGGCAGAGTTGAGGACTCGTCCTCAGTTTCTCCCGAAGGGTGGTGTCAGCTTTTCACTTGAACCAACCCTATTGTGGTGCCTGCGGCTACTAGGGACTTGGAGGATTCTAAGTTTTCTGGACGTAGTCGGGGGGGCCCTAAAAATTTTATGTTTTCCAGGACGGCTGGAGTCAGAAAAACTGACTCGCTGTTTTGTTCTATATGCACCCAACAAGCTGGATGCACCTGCTTCTAAGCAGTCTATCGCGCGCTGGATTTGTAGCACTATTCAGCTGGCGCATTCTACGGTGGGACTACCGCAGCCTAAAAATGTGAAAAGCCCATTCCACAAGGAAGGTGGGCTCATCTTGGGCGGCTGCCCGAGGGGGTCTCTGCTTTACAACTTTGCCGAGCTGCTACTTGGTCAGGGGGCAAAACACGTTTGCAAAAATTTTATAAATTTGATACCCTGGCTGAGGAGGACCTGGAGTTTCTCTCATTCGGTGCTGCAGAGTCATCCGCACTCTCCCGCCCGTTTTTGGGAGCTTTTGGTATAATCCCCATGGTCCTTACGGAGTACCCAGCATCCACTAGGACGTCAGAGAAAATAAGAATTTACTCACCGGTAAATCTATTTCTCGTAGTCCGTAGTGGATGCTGGGGCGCCCATCCCAAGTGCGGATTGTCTGCAATACGTGTAAATAGTTATTGTTACAAAAATCGGGTTGTTATTGCGAGCCATCTGTTCAGAGGCTCCATTGTTATCATACTGTTAACTGGGGTTCCTATCACGAGTTATATGGTGTGGCTGGTATGAGTCTTACCCGGGATTCAAAATCCTTCCTTATTGTGTCAGCTCTTCCGGGCACAGTGTCCCTAACTGAGGGCTTGGGAGGAGGGTCATAGGGGGGAGGAGCCAGTGCACACCAGGTAGACCTAAATCTTTCTTTAGAGTGCCCAGTCCTCCTGCGGAGCCCGTCTATTCCCCATGGTCCTTACGGAGTACCCAGCATCCACTAACGGACTACGAGAAATAGATTTACCGGTGAGTAAATTCTTATTTTTTTTTTTTTTTGAGGTTCTTTTGGGCTCCATCACATTTGTTTTTTAATTATGTGTTTTTTATATTTACTTGGTTGGGAATACTTTTGAGCTTTGTGTTTCCCCCTTTCATGTCATTAGATATTGGTGTAAAATGATCACTGTGGTTCTATGTATTTGAACCATAGATGGCGCTGTGAGTACTACGTCATTTGAGATTTAATATACATACTGCTGTTTATGCTGGGATTTTCACAACGGATTGATTTGATTTCTATTATTGCATACTACTTTAGCTTTGTTTCATTTATACTTGGTATGCTCAAGCGGAGCGCTGGTCCTGCTGTGCGCTCTGCGGGCAGTGAAACCGCAGAGCACTTGACGGGAACCGGAAATGATGTGTATGTCTGGATGCGCTCCACGGCGCTGGTGGAACGCATGCCGGGATCACGCTGTTTTGGACAGTGTGTGGGGCATCTAAGGGGCAGCCAGCGATCAGGTATGTTACTTCCGCTGCGAGTAGCTCTGCTTTTGTTGTAATTTATTACTGGCTTGTAATGATGGAAAGCTTGATAAAGGTCCCTGAATGGACCGAAAAAGTCGCTGATTGCTATGCGTGAAACTGTATTTGTGAGTATTAAATTACCTTGAAGCTTATCAAGTTATTAAGTTTTGGAGAGTACCTATCTTTATGATTTTATATAATCACCGGAGATTACCCACAAGCTTGGGAATCATCTGTTTAAGTGCACCCTGCAGATGAACATGGAATATGTGAGTAACTGAGCTCTTATATTTGTGTGTGTGTATGTGTATATATATGTGTATATATATATATATATATATATATATTATATATATATATATATATATATATATATATATATATATATATATATATATATATATATATATTATATATATATATAACTCACATATATATATTATTATACACACACAGGTTGAGTATCCCTTATCCAAAAATGCTTGGGACCAGAGGTATTTTGGATATGGGATTTTTCCGTATTTTGGAATAATTGCATACCATAATGAGATATCATGGCGATGGGACCTAAAATCTAAGCACAGAATGCATTTATGTTACATATACACCTTATACACACAGCCTGAAGGTAATTTTAGCCAATATTTTTTTATAACTTTGTGCATTAAACAAAGTGTGTGTACATTCACACAATTCATTTATGTTTCATATACACCTTATACACACAGCCTAAAGGTCATTTAATACAATATTTTTAATAAATTTTGTGTATTAAAACAAAGTTTGTGTACATTGAGCCATCAAAAAAACAAAAGGTTTCACTATCTCACTCTTACTCAAAAAAGTCCGTATTTCGGAATATTCCGTATTTCGGAATATTTGGATATGGGATACTCAACCTGTGTATGTGTATGTTGTTATGTATGTATGTATATATATATATATATATATATATATATATATATATATATATATGTATGTGTGTATATATATATATATATATTAATATATATATATATATATATATATATATATATATATAATATATATATAGTAGTCCAAAGGGCACTCAAAACTTCTTGATTAATATATGAAAAGTTTATTATTTCCAAAAAAGACACTTTTTAAAAAAAAAACCCATATCAAATGGCAATGGTGAAGGAAAAATGCTTATATATCCATAAATTCTTAAGCAAAAACGCTTCTCTCCAATCCAAGAGATTTTTCAACATCAATGCAGCACTTTAGAAAATATATGATAGAAAGTCAAACTTATCCAT